>NC_056729.1:144135630-144245666 GCF_019279795.1 Protopterus annectens
AATTGGGAGAGAAACTCAACTTCATATTCAAAACGATATGACCATTAAGAAACTTCTAGACCACAACTTATCTGATAGACATAATACTCATATTGAAACCAAAAAGTGTGGGATCTGTAACCAATGCAGCTATATTGCACTCCCGATATCACTTTGGATTGCTGCACAAGCATTAAACTCAATTTAGTTAAAGGGAACTTTCACACTAAGGGGTGATTTATCTAGCAAAGTGCATCAATTGTTCTGCTGTTTATGTCGGAAAGACTGAGCGGGGTTTACAGAAAAAGATGTTCAAACACAACTACGATATAAAAACCAAAAACACTCATAGTGCTTTGTATATACATTCTGTGGCATGCCAAGGGTTTAAGAATTTTGTTTTCTGCACCTTCGAGATCATTCCTATTGATGAAAGAGGACGAACCTGGAAAGGTTTTATAGGTTATAAAGAGTTAAAATGGCAACTTAAGTTAAATGCTCCCAGCTTTCCAGGAATCAACGAACATATTTCCATTACACCTGCATTGAAGATGAAGAGTGTGATACTTTAAACACTGTCACTTTTTTTTTTTAATTTTTTTATCAGGTTTTTATAAGCTTTTCTAAAGTTGTTTATAAGTTCTATATAAGATTGCATGTTTAATGCCATTCTATTGTAGCTCAGCGCATATCTGAGCATTGCCATTTAGATTCTTTACATAAACATAGAATGCCTTGTGGTTGTCTTTGGAATCTTTGGCAATTTTATTTTTGTAACTAGCTTTGGAGGATTTTATGAGGGATCTCAGCTTCTTACTGAGGCTGGTAAGGGAGTTTTTTTACATCCTGGGATTTTCATTTTTTGTGCAACATTTTCTTTCTTCTGTTGTATAGTTTGTTTATGGCAGGGGACCACCAGATTGGCTTCCTTTTTTTGAAGGAGAGTGTCTTGGTTCTATTTGGGATGGCATGATTCATGCACAAGTGGATGTGCTCGTACAGTGCCTTAGAATAGCATTCAGTAGTCAAACTTTCAGCTCAAGTCTGTATGGGTGTCATGAAGTTTGTCACTTCTGACTTAAGTAACAAGAAGTTGGATTTGGAGAAGTTTTTTACAGAGGTTTCCTTACCGGGGGGTGGGGGTGGAATGTGGATGTCAAGGGTGATTAGCTTATGGTCAGACCTGACCACTGAGAGGTTGACCACTGGTGTGGAGCATCTATCTCTCATGTTGGTAATGACCAGGTCTAGGATATTGGAGCCCATAGTGGGACAATGGATTAATGATCCAGGGCATTGGAATTTATGAATTCCAAGAACCGTTTCGAAAAGGTGTTGGTACCCGAGTAGTTTTCCCAGTTAATGGCAGGGTAGTTAAAATCACCCTCTATTAGGGTGTTTGGTTATATCTTAATATTTTCCAGTATATTTAGAAAGGTGTAGTGAGGATCTTGGGGCATGTTGGGGGATCTGTAGCAAGCTACAATTTGGATTGCAGTCTTACCTAGTGTTAGTTGCACATGGAGAATTTCAGATGCATTGTGTTGGGCAACTAGCCTAGAGGTGTGAATATCCTTGGTGAATATGGACACTCCTCCACCTTTAGTGTTTCGGTCTTGGTTTGGTGGCTGAAAAGTGTGGTAAGAGTTGCAGCCTGGTATTGCAGGGGTGCTCTCTGGAGCCTTGAACCAGGTCTCAGTTACTGCACAGATATCAATGTTCTCCATTTTTAGGAGTGCCTCGAGAGAGTGCATTTTGAGGCTTAGACTTCTAGCATTGACTAGCATTACCTTCAGATTTTGCATGCTTGTATCTGTTATGGTGGTGGTTGTGTCCTTTAAACCTTGCCTAAAAAGGCACTATAGGGGTGGCAAGAGCCTTTGCCAGTAACCTGAATCCCAGGGTTGACAAGTGCAGACCATCTCTGGCAAAGCATCGTGGTCTGTTAATCATGTC
Source organism: Protopterus annectens (assembly GCF_019279795.1). NCBI lineage: Eukaryota > Metazoa > Chordata > Ceratodontiformes > Protopteridae > Protopterus > Protopterus annectens. The sequence continues at coordinate 144,137,566 of NC_056729.1, forward strand.
ATCCCAGGCAGACAGATGCTGGATCCCCTTTGAATGACATCAGTAGCTTAGCCAATTGTTGAAGTCAATCATTTTGTCCTTGTACTGTGGTATCATTCTGGGTGAAGGCAGGATGCTACTCAGGGCTAGAGTCATACTTTTCTGGGCCGCATGATCAGGGAGCTCTTCCATGTCTCTTTTCATGTAGTCCAGGGAGGTACATCTCAAGTCATTCAATCCAACATGGACAATGACAGAGTCATATTTGTACTTGTTGTGGAGTGACTTGCATGCATTATGTGGCGGATCCTGGCACCCGACAGGCAGCTGACTGTAATTTTCTCCTTGTTCAGCCTGGTGAGTGGGACATCAGTGTGCCTGACTATAGAGTCACCTATGACTAAAGTGTTGGGTACATTTTCTTGCCTTAGGGGCTGTTGTTGGGTGGCACACTGGTATTGTGAGCTATGTGTCACTTTGGTTGTGATTGGTGTTTGTTTGCGTTTCAGCTTCAGAAGTCCTTTTTGCTTGAGCAGGTTAATGTTAAGGGCCTCCACATACATGGTTTTAGTGCTGCTATGTGTGAGTGTTGATGCTGTGGGTTTTGAAGGGCTATGTGTTGCTTGAGGTGTAATGCAGGTGTTAACCTTCTCCTCTTGACTGTCTAGCACAATCTTGGCTGGAGAGAGCTTTGCTTCCAGTTTGGCTATGTAAGTGCATCTATCGCAGATTGTAGTATTGGGTGGTAGGAGGAGACGGTTGTCTGTGTACATGAGGCAGTTGCTGCATTGCCACAGTATGCTCATATTCACCAGGTGGGCAGGAGAAATCACTGGAAGCTGACCCTTGGACAGGCATGTTTAGGTCCTTCTTTGTAAAGTACAAGAGCTGTTTTCCCTTTCCTTTGCAAGGTACTTTGCAATTATAAGCTGTTTAGTGCCTACGATTACTTTCTCCTTATTAACAAGGAGAGTTGAGTGCTTGTTTCATTTTAAGGCTTCCTAGTGCTTTACAATAGGTTCTAGAGCAAGTGCTAGTCACAGGAGTTCAGATTTTAATGCTACTACTGACAAACCAGCTAGTTCTAAGGAAAAATTTGAAGAGCAGACTTTCTGGCACCTGGAACAGTTTAACCGTAGCCCTGCAGTGGAGCACGATGCAAAAAACACGCAAATACACATGTTTTTAAGCCAGAAAGTTTAAAGGGATAGAAATCAGCCCAAAATGGCTAATAAAATTACAATTTCAGAGTTGCAAACCAGTAGGTTTCCCAGTTGAAGCTGGGATAATTGAAATCCGAAAAAAGCTTCCCCTGCACGGAGGCAAATGCGTGGCTAATGACATAACATATTCAAAAAAGAAAAAGCCAGCAACTGTGAGCTGTAAAACTTAATTTAATGTATTATAAAGAACCACATAGACAGACCGGTTTAAAGCGTTTACCTAGCCTTCATCAGTGTAAAAATACAAAACTTGCTGAAAGGTTCTTATATAATAAAGCTTAATTCATGACAAAGTTTCATTGGTGAGCTCATGAATATGTATACATATGTTCATAAATATTCATTGAGACCACCTTTCAGCAAGTTTTGTATTTTTACACTGATGAAGGCTAGGTAAACGCCTTAGCCAAAACCGGTCTGTCTATGTGGTTCTTTATAATACATTAAATTAAGTTTTACAGCTCACAGTTGCTGGCTTTTTCTTTTTTGAATAATTGAAATCCCCCATGACCAGCATATTTGGCAATATTTGTATTGACTCCAGTTTCATCAAGTAGGCCTTGTGCACATCAAGATCCATGGAGAGGGATCTATAACTAGCTATGACTAGAATTGGGGTCTTACCCACAGTAACCTGAGCGTGGAGTAACTCCATGGAGTTTTTCAGTCTAACTGGTCAGTAGGTGAATTTATCTCTAATATAGATAGAAACATCACCTCCTTTGGTTCTCACATGTTCGTTTTGTGGTCTGAAGGTGTAGTAGGCATTGTAGCCTTACAAGGCTGGGGTACTCTTTGAGGCCTTTAACCAGGTTTCTTTGACTATACAGACATCTACATCCTAAAGTGATAGAATTGCTTCCAGGGTGTGCATTATTTGGTTTAAACTCCTAGAGTTTAGCAGCATAACCCTTATTTTGTTATGGCTGGCAATGTTCACACTGGCAATTTTGTTTTCGAGACCTTGACTAAAAAAAAGCACTATGGGGGAGGCAAGAGCCTTTGCCAGCAGCTGAAAACCTAGCTGTTCCAGGTGCAAATCATGTCTGGCAAAGCAGCAGGGTTTGTTAACTGTGTCATCCCAGGCTGACAGAAATTGGATCCCCTTTGAATGACACCCAAAACTAAGCCAATTATTGAAATTAATAATTTTTTCTTTATAATGTGGCATCATTCTTGGTGAGAATAATATACTGCTCAAGGCTAGGGACATACCTGCCTGGGACACATACTCAGAGAGCTCAATCATGTCTCTCTTCATATAGTCCAGTGAGGTACATCTCAGGTCGTGCACTCCAACATGTGCTATGACAGAGTCATAATGGTACTTGTTGCTGAGACACCTGAGTGCATGCATGATCTGATGAATCCTGGCACTGGACAGGCAGCTGACTTTGACTTTCTCTTATCTAACCTAGTGAGTGGGGCATCTGTGTGTCTCAAAACACAACAGGCTCTACTAAGATATGAGCTCAGATCACTGGTTTCAGAGGCCAGAGTGCTAACCATTACACCATGGAATCAGCTTTTATAAATTCATTAACAAATACTTCTTCTTGTAACCCAGTGTAAGATTTACAGAGCAACATATATAAATTATTATTCTAATAAATTTGTTACATTTGTATATATTATTAAAATCTGTTGATACATTGCTCATATCATCATTTAAAAAAATGCATGCATGATTGCAAACATGCTCATGGTTTCCTCTCCATTTCATAATTGCATTACAAGTAATAGTTTCAGGTATACATACCTTTCTCACAAAATACCTCTAGTTATGCAAACTTGTTAAACTTTTTTTATCTTTAATATGACTCAGTTTAATAGTGAACATTTAAGAAAGTACATTTTTTTTTATTTACCATTGAACTCTGACCTTCTTCCCCCCACCCACTAAGCCAGCTGGCCAGAGGTAGGCTTCTTCAAATATTAATAATAGTGATGACACTGATGGCCAGCATGGGTGATACCTTTCAGGGTTGATAGGTGGACACCCAATGACTGCTAAATATAATTTGTTTAACAAGTATGGTATGTGCATACTTCAGTATTTCCCTGATAAGAATCATGGACAAAGTAGAGCATTGTCATGGATTCCTTTTTTAACCAGCTTGGAGCATGCCTTCACATCTAATGCCAGCAGTTGAAGTGCCAGAAAATCAGTGAAGAAAGTATGGTCCGGAATGTATTAATCAGGGTTAGAGCCACTCCCTGTGGGGTGTGACATCACTTTAACCAAACCCTTTTTACTAGCAGGACATTACAACAGCTACTGAAATTATTGGCAAGTTTTGTGTTTAAAACCAGTTTTAGGGGATATATCTATATCAAGGTGTCTGATGAGAATGAAGTAAAATTTTTGACAGTTACCCACCCAATCACACCGGTCATTTTTGGGATTCCCAAAATCCACAAAAATGTTAACAACCCACCCTTTAGACCTATTGTGGCAGCCAGGGGTTCTAAGACTGAACCTTTGGTGGCATTTGTGGATTTTGGTTCCCAATGTGTGGTCAGTGGAATTGATCATATTCTGAAAGATTCATGGCACTGCTTGAAATGCTTGAGACATACCAACAGTGCCACTCAGTATCCCTTTCTCACCATTGATGTGGTGAATTTATTTACGGTTATTCCCCATGATGAGGGATTAAATTGGTTCAGAGAATCCTTGCTCACATGTGATAGGATAGATAGAAAAAAGACTGACCAACTGGTGGAACTAATGGAACTGGTTCTTAGGAACAACTATTTAACCTTTGAAGGTGAATTGTTTCACCAGATTGCTGGTGTTGCCATGGGTGCCAAATGTGCCCCTGTCTATGCAAATTTGGTCTTGTTGCATTGGGAAAGATCCCATATTTTTTGCACTAACTTTATGCAAAATATTCTGATGTACAATAGGTTCCATGACGATGTTCTTATTTTGTGGAAAGGCAATGAGGAGGAGGTTAAAGCATTTGTAGAGTACCTAAATCATACCACTACCTTCCTTAAATTCACCTACATGTGGCACCAGACCGAAATAAATTATCTTGACATTCATCTCAAGATCACTGATAAGGGGCTACAAAGTAACATACACAGGAAAAAAACATATTCCAACTCCCTACTTCATTTCAATAGTTGCCACCCTCACCATCAGAGAAAAAGTATTATGAAGGGTCAAATGGTGAGGTTATCAAGACTGGTTAGTGATGAGAAGATTTTTTTGGATGAGATGTACACTTTAGTACGAATATTTTTAGAGAGAGGTTATCCCCTAAAATTGGTTTTAAACACAAAACGTGAAGTGGTTTCCAAAAGGTACACATCTTTTTCTCCAGTTTTAACATCAGGTACTAAAACTGTGGGCACTACCACAAGGGATAATTCTAACATACTTGTTTTAAAATACAACCCTTTGTGTACCCCCCTTATTGAAACAACTAAAAAATTGTGGCAAGTTTGTTTCAATGAATACACCAAGACAAAGTTGGGGGCTCAACCCATGGTGGTATTCAGTAGGGGGTAAAACATTAAAAACATCCTGGAGGAGAAGAAAAATAGATGGTACAAGTCTTTGATAGTCAAATGTGGGTCATGTAAATTTTGTCGCTACATTAATGACGGGCCATATGTGGCGATACATGGGCATGATTATGCTTTATCATGCCCAGGGAGATTTGGTTGTAATACTACGATGTTGGTCTATGTTGCCACGTGTGTCAGTTGCCATGCTTTCTATGTGGGAAAAACTGTCCGAAAGCTAAAGAACAGGATTGGTGAACATCTTAGGGCCATTTGAAGGAAAGACGGGCACAATGCTCTATTCAACCATAGTGTTGGTTGTCCCAATTTTAAAAAAATTATTTTCTTTTTTATTGACCAGGTGGTACCAAACTGTAGGGGTGGCAATGACAGACTTCTTGTTGAAAGCAAAGAAGCAAGGTGGCAATTGAGGTTAAACGCCATGCGACCACCAGGACTTAATGAGGGTATTCCCTCATGCCCATGTTAAAGCAGAGATCTAATAAGATTATTTAACACACTTACTATACTGGGCACAATGTTTATTTTGTACCCAGAACAGGTACACTGTGGGGACGTAATAGTGTTTTGAATAAGTCTGAAACCATAGTTTGGTATTGTTTCAAACTTCAAAAGTTAAAAGCTAATAGTTTTTCAGCTTGGGTATGTTTACCAGCATTGCCTGCTGCTATGTTCTTTTTATATACATGGTTTTTATATAACAATGTTTTTAATTCATGGAACAATTTTTTTATATGTTCACTTAAACTTTTCAACCAGTTTTGTTGTCTTTGGAACCTAGTGGATATGTTCAAATTTGGCTAGGTATTATATGCATTGTTAAATGGATTCTTTGATTTGTTTTAGATGAAATGATTTGCACTAAGCACTTTCTTAAGGGCGGTTCACCTAATGTTATTTTATGGCTGATGATTGGCTTATCAATTAACTAATTAAGTGTTTGTAAAAAAACTTTTCACTATTTATTCTGCTGTAGTTAGATGTTTCTTTGACTCTGATGAAGCCAATTACTGGCAAAATCGCTTAGTCGAAGGAACATTTTGTTGTCAATAAAGCTGGTGTGTTCCAGGTCATTATTGGGATCATTTTTTTTTATTATACCTCTCAACTGTCCAGATTTTTGCCTCATATTTTTGGTCAGTTTTTCATAAAATTGTGTTTTTTGGCAAATTAGTGGTAAAGCATTCAAAACTGAAGTTACAAAATAATGGACATTTGAGTTTTAGACTTCCTATGCTTCTGAAAATTCATGCTAATGCAAAACCTGTTATTCTATCAACTTTCTAAGTCTGTAAGAGCAACATTTAAAAAATGTCCCTATTTTTGGGCCTTTGTCCCACTTTCATATATGGCTATGTCCTGATTTCTTGCTCTGAGGGGTTGAGAGGTATGAAGCCAGTCACCTTTCCATTCTATAGTTAATTAAAATGGAATAGGATTAATCATTTGTACTGATAATACTTATTGGTAAAGGTTATTTTGTCCCCGAACACATGTAGTACAAAATAATCTTTTTTGGTGGGTTGGAAATAAATGGCACATGTGTGCTATTTTAAAGTTTTAGGAAGTTATGATTTGTTGGCGGTACTTGAATGTGACACACAGTGTTGGGTGGGTAGGGATTACAGTTCAGATTACTGCAAACTTCATATTCAGATGACTCCATTTTATTTTTTTAACTACATTCTGATTCTGGTTAGTCTAAGGCCATTCATACATTCCCGCTTCAAGCTTGGGATAGCTGCTCTGCCATCAGCAGCACATCCATGCCATTCTGATGTGCATTCATACTACTTTGGCACTCATTCATTATCAGCAAATATCCAAAATTTCCCCGATATATTTTGGGACACATTTTTGTGTTACTAAGATTCATACAGATGCATGTAATTAACCTAATTTGCATATAACACTTGTAAATGGCCCAGAATTTTTCACCAATAAGTTGAGCACTGCCATATTAATTCACCATAGCTGAGATGGGGGCAAATGCATTAGGATGCTGCATATATATAGTGAGGAAATATTTTTCAAAATGTCATGATTTAATAAGAAACACAAAATAGTATTTCATTATTGAATTAAGGGTCATTTGTAATGAATGTACATGTACGGTGCACATGTTATTGGAGCATTGACTGTTTGCTAGATTTGTGTCATTCTGAAGTTGAATTTCATGACAGTAGCAGTGGAAATGATTGCTAAGGAAAGAAAATATTCGATGGGAGATAGGAAATTCACCCCGGGGATCATGTCAGTCGCCCTGCTAGACAGGGGTCCAGAGAAGTAAATATTGTGGGAAGAAATATCCAGGGAATTGTTATGGCTAGGCTTGCATAGGCCCTAGGGCTGATAGCCTAGTACCAGCCTATGAACCTATGATCATTACTGTGGTTTATTTTACTAATTGTGCATACATGGATATAAATTCATAATTTGTCCCAGAAGTTCTGCAGTGCTAAGGATATTAACAGGCATTTGTAACAAATTTGATATTTTTGGACTGACATTAAGAAATAAAAAAAATGTCAGTATTATAAATATATTGCAGAGGGTAGGGTAAGGATGTTTCTTATGACAAAAGTGTTTGTGTTCATGACCTGAATGAACTGCAGATAATACACTGTAATTGTATGTGTCTATATTGAGATTTCTGTATGAAATTATATGATTTATGTTAAGTAACATTTTTATTTAATGTGAGTGGCAGGAAGACTTGGCCAGAGTTGTGTTCTTCAAAAGCTAATTACATCTAAACATTACTGTTACCCTTTCTGACTGTGACACACATAGTCCTGGCTTGGTCCTGAGTTGACATGGGAAATAGATGTACTGATCCACATGTGCCAAGAGAATATCCAGGAATTGCTTCAGTACCCAAGTAGTAGATGCCTGTGAGATCCCCAACATGTCCTCTGATTGTCTCTGGAAGATCCCCGTAGCAAATATAATGAAGGCCATATATACCTTGATGTCCACAGGGACAGGAAGTGCAGCTATTGCTCCAGTGTCCTTATGGGGGTCAAACATACTCACTAAAACCCTTATAATGCCCCTATCCACTCTAAACCTATCAGGGATTTCCTGATTATCAAAGTCATAATGAGTAATCCTTTGCTTATATTTTCTCCTTCTTTTTGGCAAGTGACGATGGATGCAAGTGGTTTTGGCCTAGCCAAGACAAGCAGCTCAGACCTGGTAATAGCAAAGCCAGCTGCAAGTGACAGCATTTTCCCCAACTGTAACTCTAATAGCTTTGGCAAGGATTCTCTTTATATAGCTCTTCTGTGACCAGTGTGTAAACACAGAAACATTTGTCTAAGAATTGCAGCTCAGCTGCTCTCATCAATGAACATCACTGACATCCTGCATGCATTTGTGCAACTGCCAATGAATAATGGCGTAAAACTTTACAAGGCAACTCTATGATGATTGGAACAAGCATGTTGTGTGTGATCTCTATTCACTGGGGAGGACAGCTATATATCTGTGGGATTACAGAGATATGAAATAGTATCTTCTTGTAAGGCTACTTTCAAGCATCACTAAAGGCAATGGAGAGTTGCTCTTGCATATTACAGGCATCACTATGCATCTTATATCTTGTAAATCATTAGAAAAAGCCACATTCTGCCACCAAAATCAACAGGAGTTCCTTCCATCTCATCTTTTTAGTTGCCATTATTGATGATCTTTACCCAGACTGTGATCCTCCCTAGGCTGTGCAGAAAATAACCCTGAGTTGTCAGGCAATCTGAAAACTTATGTCAATGATCGTGACTTCTGAGTACCTGAGTACCAGAAATGGCAAATTAAATCAGTAAAAGCTTCCAATTAACTACTTGTATGAATCATGATCTATGCTGAATGAATAAATAAGTGAATAAACAGAGACAGACAGATAGATAGATAGATAGATAGATAGATAGATAGATAGATAGATAGATAGATAGATAGATACATAGATAGATAGAAGGAAAGAAAGAAAGAGGATGTCATCTGGTACCATTTCAGGTAATGTACCATAAAACACAACCCCCATATTTGGTAATGTGCTAATATTATAGCATGCAGAAAAAGAAGTTATGTCTTACCATAACGTTCCATCTGTGATGTTGATCCTCGTTCACTCATTACGCATGGGTATCAGTTCCGACCTCGGAACTGAGCCGGCCATTTTCCAAGCTCATATCAGCCACAAACTCGTGACCTAAACTCTTACCCATAATTCCCATCTCCCTGTTACCTCAGATTGAGTTTGCAAGTCAAAAGAAGGTAGAGGTTACCTCTGGTCAACTGACCTATCTGAATCAGAAGGTGAGATCCACTATAAGCCTCAGGAGGGGGATGGAGGAAGGGTCGTAATGACTGAACGAGGATCAACATCACAGATGGAATGTTATGGTAAGACATAACTTCTTTATCTGATGATGTTAATCCACTTTCATTCCTTACACATGGGACAGATTCCCCAGCTACCTTATTTCTTGGGAGGCCCTCATGGAAGGATGTTCCTGAGCACCATAGAGCCAAATGATGCTCTTCCCCTGGAAGCCAGATCTAATTTGTAATGGCTGATGAATGTATGTGGTATAGCCCATGTAGCAGCTGCACAAATGTCATGTAAAGAAGCTCTAGCATGGAAAGCAGCTGAGGTTGCTACTGACCGAGTAGAATAACCATTGACAGTGGTAGTTAATTGAACATTATGCTTGCTGTAAATAAAGGTCACACAGTCTTTCAACCACTTAGCCAAGGTGACCTTGGAAACAGCACATCCTAATCTAGGTCCAGAAAAAGCCAAAAAAAGCTGATCTGACTTGTGATAAGCTTTAGTTCTGTCCAAGTAGAAACAAAGTTGTCTGTGAATGTCTAGAGTATATAGGCAATACTCTCCTGTGTTTGAATGATCAGGAAAGAAAACTGGCAATTCAATGGTTTGGTTAATGGACATGTCAGAAAGCACTTTGGGCAAAAAGGTAGGAATAGTTCTCAATGACACTCTAACCTTATGAAAGGTCATATATGGCTTCTTAATGCACAAGGCATGAAGTTTGGAGATACATCTGGCAGAAGTAATGGCAACTAAAAATAAAGTCTTCCAGGACAAGTATTTGAAGTCGTAAAAAGAAGCTGGTTTGAAGGGTGACATCAAAGCTTGTAAGACAAAAGCCAAATACCATGGTTGAGTGGGTTCTCTAAAGGGAGGTTTTAGATGAAAAACGCCTTTTATGAAGGTCCTGCATAATTTGTGAGACATGAGAGAAGAGTCCTAGACCCCTTTGTGGAAATTAGAAATGGCGGCCAAGTGAACTCTGATCATGGAAGCAGAAAGACCAGACTGGAATAAATCAGACAGATATTCTAGCACTACAAGCATTGATGCTGAGAAAGGATCTATCTGTTTTTCTTTTAGCCAGATAGTAAACCTCTTCCACTTGCTGAGGTGTGTATTTCTGGTAGATGGCTTATGAGATGCAATGAGGATGTCACGTACAGGTAAGGATAGATCATTCTGCCTGGCAATCACTGGAAGTGGAGGAGCCAAGCTCTGAGCTTTAGGCTGTTTAGGTTGTGGTGAATCAGGTTCTGTGGATGGGAGATCAAGTCTGGGGTTGGATCGAGAGTCCACAGTTGATTTAGCAGGTGAGGCCACAGGAAGGGGAACCAAATCTGACGAGGCCAAAATGGCGCTATGAGGATTAATTTGCTCTTCAACCAGTGGGCTTTCTTCAGGACCTGGGAAATGAGGGGAAGAGGAGGAAATGCATAAAGTAGACCCGAGGGCCAGTCATGGACTAGACCGTCCCTGGGTGACTGTCCCCAAGGGTGAATCAGGGGGAAAAATTGCTGCATTTATAGCTGGTTGGGGAAGCAAAGAAGTCACAGTAAGGAAGACCCCAGCAGTTGAAAATCTCTGCCGCTATCAAGGGATTTAGGGACCACTCATGATTTTGAAGAATGCACCTGCTGAGTCTGTCTGCTATCATGTTGGAACTCCCGGGAATGTGCGTTGCTAGAAGAAAGCGGTTGGTAGCCATCCCCCATTGCCATAATCTCATGGCCTCTCGGCAAAGGGGATAAGACTTCGTTCTGCCTTGCTTGTTGATGTACCAGACCACTACCATGTTGTCTGATTGAATCACAATGGTCCCAGATGGCAACAGGGGATGAAATGCATGCAATGCCAGAAGCACAGCCCTCAACTCCAGAACATTTATATGCAAATGGGCCTCTTTTTTGGACCACGTACCTTGGACAATCTTTCCCTAAAATAGGCCCCTCCACCCCATCAGGGAGGCGTCTGTGGTCACTGTGTCCGTGGGCTGTTGGGGGAGAAGATACGGGACCACTGAAGTGGATTATGAAACAACCACCAATTTAAGTCCTGCTTGCACCTGTGAGTTATCCGAATCTTGGCTGAAAGAGGGAGCTGAAAAGGGTATCACTGAGTGAATAGTAACCACTGTTGAAGCCTCATGTGAAACCAGGCCAGGAGAACAATTGTAATGGAGGCAGCCATAGAACCCAACAGTTGCATAACCGAGTGAGCTGAGGATTTCTCCTTTGAGAGGATTGGAATCAATTGCTGTCTCAATCTTTGATTTCTGTGCTCCAGAATGGATGCTCTGCAGTTTCTTTGTGTTCAGGAGGACCCCTATGAACTCTGTGGCTTGAGATGGGGTGAAATTGGATTTTTGCCAATTTATGGTTATGCCTAGCCTTTCTGTGGAGTGAAGAAAGAAAGCCAGGGCTTTTTCTAATAGATGACTGGTGGAGGCGGTGATGAGCCAGTTGTCTAAGTATGGAAAAACCTGGAATCCCTGTAGTCGTAGGAACGCTGTGACGACTGCCATGCACTTTATGAACACTCTGGGGGCTGTTGAGAGTCCAAAGGGCAGTACTCAGAACTGATAATGACTGTTTCCTGCACGGAAGGGAAGGAATCTCCTTGACTGTCTGTCCACTTTTATGTGGTAGTACGCATCTTGAAGATCTATAGAGCACATCTAATTGTCTTTTTCCAAAAGTGGGAGGATAGACTGTATAGTGACCATCTGGAATTTCTGTACCTTTACAAACTTGTTTAACACACTGAGATCCAAAATTGGTCTCCAGTCCCCAGTCTTTTTTGGCACCAAAAATAGTCTTGAGTAGAATCCGGATCCTATCTGGTCTGGTGGGACTGTTTGGATGACTCTTTTGCTTAGCAGCTTTGCAATCTCTGCCTGTACCCTTTGACTGGGTGGCACGTCGGGTAATTTCCTTAAGGTGGTGGGATAAAGATCCAATGAGATATGGTAACCTCTGGTTATTATCTTTTGTACCCAAGAATCGGTGGTGATGGTTAGCTAGGCAGAAGAGTACAAAGAGAATTGACCTCCAACCACTTCCAGAGGAAAGCAGTTGGGCCGGTCCTCAGGAGCATTGGTAGGGTTGGCCAGTGAAAGAATCCCTGGGACCCTGGTTACATGGACCTCTTCTGCCCCGAAAGGGGTGCCTTCCCTGAGAATTTCCCCCTCTGCCTCTAGTGGAGAAATTGGCCTGTGTGTTATGGAAGGAGCCCTGAGATTTTTTGTGCCATATCTTCCCACTCTTTTGGTTTCTGGAAAAAGCCTGTTGAGAGGAAGAATAACGGACGCCCACGGCAGAAAGGGTCTTACCATCCTGTTCACATCTAGCCAGTGTGCTTTTAACTTTGGGACCAAACAATGAAGAGGCTTCAATTGGAGCGTTGATAAAGGAAGCCTTGAAGGGTTCCACGAAATCACACAAGCACATCCAGGCAAGTCATCTGAGAACAACGCCTGCACCCGCTGCTCTAGATGCTCCTTCTGATGCATGAGAAATGAGACACATGGAGGAGTTTGAAATAGATTCAATGGTGGCTAATTGAGAGGCCACTTTGTCATAGACCTCATCTGACACAGCACCAGCCAAAGTTTCAGAGAGCTCAGAGATTGTCTCTTTGAAGCCTGGTAAAATGTGCCATATAGTTCAGAGCCCTGACTGCAAAGGTCCCTTATGCAAAGGTATGCTTCCCAATTTTGTCCAGAGCCTGAGACTCTCTGTTGCGTGGATGAACAGTCTGGCTTTCTTCGTCCACCAGGTCCTTTTTATTTGTGGCCGCTACCACCAAGGCATCTACCGGAAGACTTTTGGACCAATGGGGGTCACTCTCTGGAGGGGACAAAATGTTATCTGGCCTCCAGGGAATGGCCTCAACTGTGTCAGGAGCCTTACATGCATGCTGCATGATGAGCCGGACCAATTCGTCGGCAAGTGGAGTAACCCAGGAGGTAGGGGGCCAGGCACAAAAGGCCTGTAGAAACACAGAGTCTTCAGAGGTTGGGTTAGAGGCCTGCTAGTCGCCTCTCTGTTTCAGGATTTCTAGGATATCTCTGAAGGATACCTCAGAGGGTGACCTAGAGGACCCTTCCCCATCATCCAAGTCTGTGTCTTCGGTGAGGGACCCCTCAGTAGAATCCATGTGTTTCCTCTTACATGAAGACTTTTGATGAACTTCCTCAGAGGGAGGAACTGGGGAAGACAGCTCAATAGGGGCCTCCTGTGGGGGTAAGTCCTGAGGCTCTCGTGCCCAGTGTTCTTGTATAAAAAGCGGAGGCACTGATTAGTATAAAAACATCAGCCGATGCAATAGTCAGTCCCTGGATGGCTGTGGAAAGCCGAGGAAGGGGCACCACAGTTAGCGTCCTGGGTAGTGGCAAGAGAATCCTGCCACAAAGGCAACTGAGGCTCCTTAGTGAGATCCAAAAAGGGAACCGCAGGTGAAGACTGTGCTATAGTAAAGGGCTTCCAAGACAGTGATGGGGGCTCTGATGAAGAATGGTCACCTCCCGAGGAAGTACAGGTCCTGGGAGGAAGAACACCTCTAGCCAGAAGAAATTGATCCACAAGACGCAGCACATCATGCTCAGGGAGGCTTCTAGTGGATCTCACAGACATAGCTGAAGGAGAATCAGGTCTATCCAAAGTCAGTACAAGTTCGGTGCCCACAACGGTGGGAATTTGTACCGTAAAAAGAGGAGTTGGCATGGCCTGAATGACAGTAGTGAGCCCCGAGGGAACCATCGGAGCCAAAGGTAATGTCTGCACCGACGAGGTCGGTACCGAAGTGGTAGCTGGTGGTGTGGAGAGAGTCTGCAACAGAAAGGGAATGGTCGGTGCTGAGCGAGTAGTCAGCATCAAATCAATGGTCTGAATTGAGAGGGAGACTAGCGTCGACACACCTATCGGCGCCGACAAAAACTGTATGGACTGTACTGTTGGTGCCGATGAAGGAGTCTGAACTGAGGATCCCCTCGGTTCCAATGCTGTATGAGGCACACTACTCGGTGCCGAAAAAGTAGATGGAGCTGATGGACTCAGAACCGAATAACTAGGCTCCAAAATTGTTGGTGCCAAAGAGGCCAAATCCGTAGTGGAAAGCTTAGGTTTTTTAGATCTCGGTTCCATAGGGCCTTCAGCCGGAGAGGATGGAAGAGACTTACATTTTTTATAATCATCACTCCTTTTCTTGTGGGAGCTTGGAGGGGATGAGACCTCCGTCCCAGAAATAGCCTCTGAAAAGGAAGATTTAAGTAGCCCCTTTAAAATCAACTTATTCTTTCTTTCAATGGCAGTCCTATTAGTGAAATTCTTACAAATCCCGCAAGGCGGCTCAACAGTTAAATGAGGCACACCCAAACAATAAACACATAAAGAATGCGCATCAGAGGCAGGCATTTTATGGCCACATTCCACACATCTTTTAAAACCTGGACTGCCATTTTTATCTGTCATAGTAAAGAAAGGGAAAGAAGGGTTACCAAAAAGGAATTACTCAAAGGTAAGGCCCAGAAAGATTTATCAACAATGGTAAAGGGAAGAAATACCTTGTCAGTAAGAGAAAGAAAAAAACAAAAAAATAAGAGAACAAGGAGTAGTTGCTAGGTGTGATAAGGTAAGAGATAACTAAATAACTACTTTTTTTCCTCAAAAAGTTTAGTCAAATTTTTGAAAAGTTCAAAAATGTGTACTTAGCTCAAGAGAAATAGCCTGACATGACCTAACTGTGATGTGCAAATGAAATCTGAGGTAACAGGGAGAGGAGAATTATGGGTAAGAGTTTAGCTTGAAAGTTTGTGGCTAACACGAGCATGGAAAATGGCCGGCTCGGTTCCGAGGTCGGAACCGATACCCATGTGTAAGGAATGAACGAGGATTAACATCATCAGATTATAAGTTGTAGTGTCATGTTTTCAATAAAGGAAGTGTAGTATATGTGCCTTATACCTCTGGCAGAAGCTTCCAAGTAACCATGTACCTAGATCTGAAAGAATATTAAATGAATGAATAAGTGAAGAAACAGAGATAGATGTGGGAGTGGCCAAGATGGTGAGCAGTTAACAGCACTGTATTTTTGCTCTGCTTCATTTTAACATCTCTGAGAGGATTTTTACAGAAATGTTCAAGGAATACATTTCAAAATTTGATAGATGTATAATTAAACTACTTCTGAAAAAACTACTACAAGAATAAATACATCTGAAACATTTTTCATGACTTTTTCCTGTCAAAAACTAATTCTCTCAGAGTGAGTCACTAAACCCAGTGTACAGGATAATATGATGAAGAGCCAAAAAAAAAAAAAAACACAAAAACTAGTAATACAAGTACTAGGAAGAAGTGAAAGGGTAAATCAAGAATCAGATACTAAATTTTAAATGTTGTAAGTGCTTTTGTCCATATTTATTAAAACAAACTTCTTCAGACAATAAGAGCAAAGCTAAGAACACAGTTTAAATACCCCTCCATTAAATTATGTGATGCAAAAGGAAATTACATCACTGAAACAAATATTTAGAAACACCATCATCTTGTGGTTGAAAATGACTGAACTACAGCTAAATAAACAGTCAATTAATTCATAAAAGTACCTGGCTACCATATAATATGATAGAACAGGAAAAACACTGAAATGAAATACAACCATAAAAACCATCACATATAAACACTTAAAAACAACAATATTACCTATACAGTGCCTTAAATTTTAATAAACACTGTATTGAGCATGTATCATTCAACCCAGGAAAGCTATAACCATTTAACCAAACTTGCCACTTAAGTTCACAGCATTCCAATTTAAGAGTCCAAGGACCCCCTCTTTCATCATAAAAAAACTTGCTCAATTACTCTGAATTTAAAATGATGTTCTGGGAAGGTCATAATATGTCTGGCTAGGGCATTATGAACATGCAATTTATTAATACTATAAATATGCTCTTATAGTCATTCTCTAAATCTGCATTCTGTTTTATCTATATAAAAACTTTTGCAGAACAAGCACTTAGCCAGATAAACAATGACTTTAGAGTTACAGTTAAACCTGCCCTTGATTTCTTAATTTGAATTACAGACCATGAAATTATTGCCAGTATCAACATATTTACAGTAAGAGCAAGCTTTGCACTTACACATTCCAGGGCATCTAGTAAAAGGAAATTTCTCCGAATCAAATGAATTTTTAGAATCAAATACATTTTTTAAATTAGTACCTTCCTTAAAAACAGCCCTAGGATGATCACCTATTTTCTGTTTTAAATTAATACCATCCAACCATAGGTTAGAAACTCAGACTAAAGCCAGTTGTTGATAAATTACTCTCTTGAACTCTATGGGCATCAAACCTTCTAGGGCTTTCCAGCCATCCCTCATGATTTAAATTAGTTTAAAGAACCCAGTATATATCTTACTTTGTACTTCATTGATTACTTGATCAACTAAAATAGATGGATGCCCTCATTTAAGAAACATATCCCTTAAATTGTCACACTCATTAAGAAAATCCTGTTCTAAACTGACCATCCTAGCCACTCTGTCCAATTGGCCTTTTACAACAGAGCATTTTTGGTGAAAAGGATGGGAGCTAGCAAAATGCAGAAAGAATTGAAATATGTAAGAAGGCATGTAAAAAACAGGTAGAAGTGCTAAGTGAAGTCTTAAATGACAATCTTCACAGCTTTCAAATATAGGAGAGGCAATGACTGATTTAGATGGATGAATGATTGAGAGTGAGAAGAACAGTGAATCTCTCCTGAAACAAAACAACTTTTTTTGGGAAAAAATAGAAGATATAGAAAACAGAACCTGAAGGAACAACATTAGGATTTATGGCATTCCTGAGAATGAGGAAGGAGACAATATGATACAATTTCTTAATACCTGGTGGCCTAAGACATTGAACCTGCCTGAAGCTCTTTCCTTTGGTATTGAGAGGGCACACAGATCACTTTCCAACATATCAATAAAGAAAAATCCACCTACACCAAAGTCAGTGATCATTAGATTATTTTCCAGCCAAGATAAAGATCTTGTTTTAAAAACAACATGGGCTAATTATCTAGTTAAAAATAAAAGAAAACATTATAAGATTTGACAAAGATTATTCTACTTCAGTTATGTAAAAAAGGAAAGTGTGTGCACCTCTTATAAAGGACTTAAAAAAAACAACATTAAATTACAAATGTTTCCAACAAAAATAAAAATTCATCTTACAGAAGGACAGAGGACTTTTAACACTTTGGAAGATTCTTTGGAGTTTATATAGAGGAATAAAATTCTAGAAAAATTGACTGGAGTTTGTCTACATCTCTCAAAAGAAATCCAACAAGGAATGGATGGTCAGTTAATGACAAAAAAAGTAAAAAAAAATGAAAGATAAATGAAAAATGAATGCATCCTCATTGTAATATTTGTTCTGTACCATTAAGAAATGTATGAATAGATTGGATCCGATGATAATACCACTTTTTACAAAGTAAATCATTTTATTCCTTATTTCAAATGATCTTTTAAGTTTTATTGATATATATATATATATATATATATATATATATATATATATATATATATAGGTCCCCTTCGAATGGTCGACATTTCACAATGTCGACATTCATATGGCTGAGACCATATGATCGACATTTGAAATGTCGACCATGGGGAACCAGCATCTCCCTACAGTGCGGAATGGAAAAATTTCCACTTCCACACTGTAGTGCGATCTCGGAGTTAGTATATTTAAGTTCTGGGGGTGCGGGGGGGGGAGACCCCCACGGGGGGTGCGGGGGGACGAAGACACTCTGCTAGCAGTGTTAAGGTAATTTTTTTTTATTGTTTTTTTATATTCTACTTGTATGGTTGACATTTCAAATGTCGATCATATGGTCTCAGCGATATGAATTTCGACATTGTGAAATGTCGACCATACAGAGCTTAAACAATCATACCATACATATCATTAAATGCAAAATACCAAAATGATGAAGCAGCAAATATTTTATATGTTTTTCTGCTGCGCTAGTAAAGACAGTACTTAGAATAAAAAATGACTACAAAAAAGTATGCTAATTTGCATTCTAATTCATATAAGTGGTTGTTTTACATATAACAGATGGACCACAATGCAGCTTATAATAAGACACTTCTGGTATGATACAAATTATTACATTTTCTGGTATTTCATTTAAAATCACAGGTTGATTATTTTTGATAGATTTTGTTTAAAAATATTTTATGTTAGTTCAAATTCCCTCTGATAAAATGCATACATAAAATAGAGGACAGATTGCAAGAAATTAAAGTATATAATTAAAAGAAGAAACTAGAATAATGATCTCCTGATATATAAGGGATGCAATATCTGTTCTTTCAAACAGCATAGTACATATGGATTATAACTGAAGTACCAAGTTCATGTAAATAGTAAATGATATAAGAAAGATAGTATAAGCAGGACTAGAAAGAGATAATGACAAACAGATATGTATATATTTAATAGATTGTTATATAAATCATAGTATACACAGTAAATAAAATTAATAATATGCAACTTCTTGAGCTTTGTAATAACATCAGACACAAAGCTTATGTATCCCTGGCCTGAATCCAAAAGATAGAAAACAGGGATATGGCACAGTTATTATCACTTGCACAAGGTGTTGTGTGGGGGGACAGGAAGCCTAGGCTGGCACTAAATGTCATTGAATATGTATATGAATAAAAGAGAGAAGCAGGCAGACATTTGGATAAAGCAACAAATGGCCAGTGAAACAAAATGAGTTTTAAGCCGTATGGATGAACCATGTAACTGTTGTGTGAGTGTGTGTGTGTGTGTGTGTGTGTGTGTGTGTGTGTGTGTGTGTGTGTGTGTGTGTGTGTGTGTGTCTGTATGGGTCTTCCAGGTGAAACTGGTATGTCAGTGTCTGCATGAACACAGTCAAGCTCTGTGCTAGCTCTACATATTGGTATGTTGGATAGATGTGAGCCTTGCATGGTAGCGGTGGCAGTTCATCATTGTCATCCATGACCACAAGAACTGGCTCTGACAGGAGTTGCACTGGCATGTCACATCCATGATCAGATGAACTGCTGCTATCTGAACGTGACTGAGGTCTGCTGGACAAGTTCCCCTCACAAGGGCACCCAGAACCAGGACCCCATGGTTTGCCACATCTGGGTGTGGACAGCTCACCACCTAACGGAGGGGTATTGCCACTATGGAAGCATGATCAGGCCCACCCATGTTGCCTAACAGTAGATGATGTGGCTAATCTATGCCCATGAGTATGTCATCCCCCTCCCAGCAGATGTTCCATCATAGACCCCTTTCATTCCAATGTGTCATTCATTCAATCCATTGAATTTGCAACATGGTGGAGGCAGTCACACATAAGCCTGTGCCACATCTACAACCCTAAGCATTTCTTTGGAGCACCTATGGGATTGTGTCTGTGCCTCAGTGACATCCCTAAACATATGTTGAGTAGCACAGGAAAAGACACCCATATCGAGTGGAGGGTAGACAGCAGGCATCATCTGAGCATCCCTAACAACCCTCATATGTGGCACCTTGTCCATACTTTGGTTATGGGCAGAATCAAAAAGCACTGAAACCACAGTAACCACACTTCCCTGATAGATTGTCTTGCTCTCCTCCTGTCCAATATCTGAGGGCTCACTGGAATGGGTAAGCATAGGTCTACTGGCTGTGTGTAATGGAACTTCAGAGGATGGCTGCATGTCAACCTCAGTATCAGATTCAACTCTGCACCCATTGACTGTGCCTCTATTTTGCCACTATCATCATCATCAGAATCTGCTGATACTCTGACATCAGGTAGTAGAAGTCCCATACTTCCACTGTCAGGATCACCTATGATAATAAGCAACAAACACAGGAACAATTGATACATACACTACTACAGTCCAATATATGCTAACAGAATAACAGTGGTGCCACTATTAGACAGTACAGCAATATACACAGCAGTCCTGACATCAACATCACACACTAAAATATTTTTTTTAATTGCTCATTGGTACTAAAAATGTTTGGCTTACCATGTGCAGATGATGGTATGCTCTGTATGGCAGGTGGTCCTGGAAGAAGTTAAGCAAAAGGTAAGGACAACATCATCACAATTAACACTAACACAGTGGGTAATACTGTTGTTCCTTTATATGTCCTTTAAGTATCCTTTGAACAAGAACTTGAATGTTAATTCCAACCTAAGCCCATGTGTAATCAATCATAATATGTTGTTAACTGTAGCATTCTTCAACCCCCCCCCCAAAAAAAATTCTTGTGAAACAGAACTAACATACTGATTTTAAATGTTTTTACTATACAGCAGTATTTAACAGCTGAGATACAAAACTCAACCTGGAAGCTTCTCCTAGTACATGTTTGCTGTTCTGGGAAAAATCACACCAATGACAAGGACATGCTGCTCTGCACTTTTCTGATGGCTGTCTGGATCCCTAACAGCAGACAGGAACTCTTCATTTGCTGTTAGTGGTGGATCTATAACAGCCCCCCCGTACCCATCCAATTATGGGCCACTGCACCTGCTCTCCTCCATGCAGATGAGATCATGTCAGTGGCCCTATGGCACACCTGGTCATATGTCCAGCTGTGGCCACCCACTGCATTAACATCTGCCACAATCTACTGCCAAATTAACATTCTGTCTGACATATCTCCTCTCCACGTCCTCTCTCAAGCAGGAAGGCACCATGTCACCTAAAAGCTTCAACAATTACAAGATACTCAGGGTCAGGAACGGTGGTTTTTGAGGGTTGAAACAACTGGGTGCCATAGTCTTAGGTGTCCTAAAAGACAACAGAAGGATAATATACATAAGGATCACATAACTACAAAGTAACTGTTCTCAGATAAAACACAAAAGGTAACATTTCAGTATTACCCATTGGAGAAACATAAAACAGTCTAAAGATGTGACATATGAACAACAGACAGGATGCAAAAAAAAGGAGAGTAACAATAGCAAAATTTCCTTGTTTGTTCCATAACAGAAATGCAGCTTTGCTCCCTATCCCCAAAAGGACAGGCAATGACACGCTTTTCTAACAAACCATCTTTGATATACTAAAGGTGCTATCAAATTAACTGTCTCTGAAACATGTCTACATTTTTACCACAGAACATTCCATGTTAAGCTGTTTCCAGTCATGTATACCTGGGAAATGCCCTGAAAAAGATGCTTATCATCAGTACACTTCTGAATAATGCATACAGATAAAAGTGTAAAATCCATTGCTAATCAATATATATACATACACACACACATACACAGACACACACACACACACACACACACACACAGATATATATATATATATATATATATATATATATATATATGGGTCTACTTCAGAAGATCGACAAACCATTTGATCGACATTCATTTGGTCAACAGCTCATTTGGTCAACAACCAGTAATCAAGGCAAAAACCTGGGATTTGCCCCCCTCCCCAATGTTGTGCGACCCTGAAGTTGGTATATATAGCTAGGGGGGTGTGGGTGTCATTTAAAATGTGTAGTTTTTGTTGTATTTTCATGTTTTTAAATGAAAATAGGTGGGTGGCTTCACCCCCACACCACCCAGTGTGGGGGGCTGTGCCCCCCCACACTCCCCTAACTATATATATCCACTCCAGGGTCGCACAACATTGGGGAGGGGGGCAAATCTCAGGTTTTTGTCTTGAGTACTGGTTGTCGACCAAATGAGCTGTTGACCAAATGAATGTCGATCAAATGGTCTGTCGATCTTCTGAAGTAGACCCATATATATATATATATATATATATATATATATATATATATATATATTAAACAGATTTTTCTTAATTACATTTCATCATATGTAGTATGTAGCTCACAAAATGCAAACATACCTTCTCATGTTCAGTAATCCTCTGTGTGGATATATCCCAAAGTAACAGCCTCTTTTTTGTGTTGTCCACATAAACAAATCTCCTCACCTTCAGTTTCCCTAGCTATATGGTTGCCTTTTTATGGTGTAGATTCAATGGCTGTCAGCATGTTGAAGATGTGGTGTGAACTCATTAGAATTGCTGAATTCCAAATACTTGGTTCTGTGTAGCGGATGTAAACATAGTGCAGGCACTCCCTCGGTGTTTGTTTTTAATGGATTGCAACTGTGAATAATTATTGGTTGGGAGAAGGAAAACACGACAGCAATGCATCCAGTGGGTGTGTCAGGTTAGACATACAAAGTGTTAGATATAATTTTGTCAAGGTTGGAAATATAAATAAGCAGCACACAATTCTCAAGTTATGTTCATTAACATCCAAACTCCCCTTCATTTGTTGGCCAATGCATATTATAGTATTGCCATTTAATATCCCCACACATTTTAAGGACAATGATAATAGAATGACTTACAGACTGCATGTTTCAGATTACTGGTCAGATAAGAAATGGATGAGCAACAAATACAAATACAAATACAGAGAGGTAAGACAGAGCTGCATATTTGCAAGCAATAATTGGTTGTGTGATCACTTAGTGGATTACATCCAAAAATAATAAATATACAAATAACACTTGTATGGTTTTAGATTACTATAGATGATGTTACAGCTGGCTGTATGCTGAAATATTTCAGTTCCTTGCTGCAAAACAAGTTTTTGTGGCAAAGAGAGATAATGCAACCTTTCTGTGTTCTGAAGGTTCATTGAAGTGAGAGTTCAAATTCAGTCCTATGTAGAAATATTTCATGTGTACTAACAAATATTTTATAGCATTTATTTCATATATTGCTTTGCTTCACTTGAACTACTTTTCCATTTTATTTATGTTTCTGTTCCCTGCTGCAAAACTCTTTGTGTGGCAAAGAGGAATAAAGTACCTTACTATGTTCTGAAGGTTCATTTGTGTGAGAGTTCAAATACAGACCTACATCTCGTGTACTAACAATTTGTAGTGTGTATGCCATAGATTGCTTTTCCTCATTTCAACTACTTTTCCCTTTTTTTTTCTTTTTTTTTTTTCTTGTTTTTTTTGGGGGGGGGTAGTGTTTGTGCAATGTGCGGCTTAGTGCTAAAACAGGAAATGGAGAAAAATGAATGTGAGGTTTGACTGTGCTTATCTTGTTTGCATGAAGCTTGGCAGTGCACAAACTGGATTAGTGGCCCACCTAGGAAGCAGACAGAATACCTGCAGAACAATTGTAAACAGAGTATCTGTAAAAGTGGAAAGGTCAAAAATGACACATTGTTGCAATTTCTATGCTTCATTGTACAATTGCACTTAACAGCATTGTGCGGTGGTTAGCAAGGTTCTCCAGCAGCTGCAGCTATTGAACACCTGCAGACAGGACTCAGACAGACAATAATTGAAAGTGGATACATTCAATTAATTCTGGTGGGCACTGGGCAAACATGCAAAGTGGCATTGCACAGCAGTTAACACAGAGACTTTAACAACGATTAGGAAATTAGGGAATGTCATGTAACTAGTCCTGTGGCAGCAGGTGTAAGTCTAGGGCTGGAGTCCAGATGGTCCTGAGTCATAATACAGGGTGTGCAACCATTTTTTGCTGTTGTGACAGTGCAGTTTATAGCAATGAACTGAGAAATAGACAAATGCTATTTCAACATTACTGTGGCAACAGGTGTAAGTGTAGGACTGCCATACACATGGTCCTGGGTTCTAATATAGCATATTCCATACACTTTTACTGTTGTTCCAGTTCCCATTATATTCATTCTCACGTATAACACTTTATATTGTGGGGCTGATATGAATTATATGTATGAGGGATGAAATACCATTATTGTGTTTTCAGATGTATGACTGAGGGTATATGGTTTACTATATTTTTGTTCATATAATTCTGCTATCTGGACTTGCATGGGCTTCATGATTACATAAGATACATGCAGAACTGGATCTATATCCAATAACGTTGTCAGGTCACATGCATGCGTACATGTGTAACAGCTCCAACTGTCACCTGTATTTATGTATGATTCCACACTATGTCTGAGCAGCACTTCTTCTTTGGCAAAGATGGAAAATCAATGCTGTGGAAGAAAATGTTTTGTCCCATATGCCGAGGTTTGGTTCCCACAGTGTAAACATCCATTTTCCTCAGTCTATAAATGCAAAGTAAAATGTGTCAGGACATTACATTTATGCCCCCAGTGCATGTCTGAAAATTTAACTAAAAGTTACCTTCCAATTTCCTATATATATTTCTAGGCTACATCAGTAGACACCCTTCAAACTAAGGCCAAGTGTCAGACTAAGCTTCCAGTTTCAATTATTTAATTCCTCCTTGCTTGGCACTGCTGCTCTCTGTTTAGCATCATGCAAACATAGTTGGCATTGTTGCTTGGGTTTGCACACTATCAGCAAACATGATAACTGGAATTGGTAGGAAAACATCCGTTTCCAGTGCTCTAGTCTGGCTGGTAGACATGGATGGCATTGGAGAGGAAGATGCCAAATTTAGGGTGCAGAGGTGGGGTGTCTAGGAGTCCAGGATATTTATTAGACTCCTGGTAAAGCACCACAACCAAAGCTTCTGCAGAGGGACTATTCTGGCTCCCAGTACAAGTCTGAGGCATAGAGGAGTTTGGCCCAGGCTGGATCCAGTGCCACTGATATTCCATGTATGGGAGAGCAATGTAGTTATGATTTTAATGACTTGTGCAAAAGAAAAAGGAATACTCTCAACCACTGGTTACATGAGTTTGAGGCTGTGGACATCCCACAGCTGTGCAGTATGACAATTAGAGAGTACTTGTAAGACTTAGAAAGCTAAATATAGGCAAGGCTGGTATGCATAATGCTCTTCTATTCTTTTCTCTTCTTTCCCCAGTGTTGCTCATCTTGTACATCTGAATAAGATGAAGAGGCTCGGTTGTTTGTTTAAGTAAAAGTAAATTAAGGCACCAAAGTTACATACTGGAAATCAGTCACTGTACTTTATTGCAGAAGACAAACGGTAAGCACTTTCACAACTTAATGTTGCTTCATCAGACCACATCACTACAACTGATGCTTGGTTAAATACTAGGACAATTAGTATGACATCACAATTTAAAGAGATATTACTCCACTAACATAAGAACATATATCGATATCCATAAGAAAAATGCATAAAATATATAGAAAGGTGTGTATTTACACACAATAATATTTAAAAAAGGGGGAATGTCATCCCTGATGGTTATTAAAAAAAAATATATATATATATATATATATATACATATACACACATTTTGTGCACATATAACCATAATAGTACAATAAAAAATATATAAAAAACTCATATTTAGTGTTTAAGGCACCTTGCCTTAAGGTAAGGAACTAATGAGGTGCAGCCATTCAAACCAGGATATCTATCTGCTTGTAATTTAGTGATCCATTGTTGTTCTAATTCTTCAGTGTGGTTTTCTACATCACCACCTCTGTTTGTCCTTACTATTTGTTGTAAGATTAAAAATTTAAAACAATGACTACTGTCTGTATTCAGGACATGATTAGCTAGAGCATTTGATTGCTTCTGGTTCCGTATGTCCCTTATATGTTCTAACATTCTTTCTTTAAAGCTCCTATTTGTTTTGCCTACATAATAGGCATGGCATGCTTGGCAAAAACAAAAATAAACAACATCGACACTTTTCAATCATAGTAATTCTTCGTATAAAGTTTAAAACATTTCACAGGATGAATGTACTCATTTTTAGTGTAGACATGCTGACAAGCAGCACAATTCCTGCACGGGAAGGTGCCCTGTCTGTTTGAGAGATTTTTTCTAAAAGACTGATGTTCTCTATTACAGAGCTGCTGCTTTAAAGACACATTATTTCTAAAACTGAAGTTTGGGGTGTCACCAACTGTGGAAACCAGACCTGGTATTTCATATAATAAGTGCCAATTCTTATTAATAATTTCCGTATACTTATTGATGTCACTTGCAAATCTAAACACTATTCTAAACTTATTTCTATCAATACTTGTATCATAAGGTATACTTGTATCAGCACTATAAGAGCTCATGCATGGTTTACATCTTGTAGATCTCAATTTCCATGCATCTGCTATCACTCTAGTGATTTCTGAGCTAGAATAGCCTCTTGTTTGAAATCCGTCTTGTAACTTATTTAAAGCAACTACTGCCTCTTCATCATTATTATGTAGGCGTAGGGTTCTATAGACTTGTCCTTTGAGGACATTTCTAGGTATGTGTCTAGGGGGCATGCTTGACCTGAGAAGACAGGCATTGGTTCTTGTGGGTTTGTGATAAATACTGGTTCTTATCTGCTTTAAATCAGTAAGGGTGACACTCACATCCAAGAAATCAACACATGTATCAGAAAAAGTAAAAGTAAACTTCAAAAAGTCTGTAGTACTATGCAGGTAATCAATGACATTACTGATATTTTCACCAAGCCCTTTCCACAAGACAAAAACATCATCCACAAAACTGACATACCAGAGAATGTAGCCAAAAAATGGGTTAACATCTGACAAAACATATTGTTCTTCCCATCGTACTAGTGATAATGCTTTCCAATAAATGCTTCATGTAATTCTGCCTCTACTGCATACAGCGACATAGGATTCTGATTGTAACTGATTATAAGGGAAGGTCAGCTAGGCTCATAACACAGAGACTGCCCATGCTATGGAACAGACTTCCCATACATGTCAAGCAGAGCACCTCACTGGCCCTCTTCAAAAGAAACCTTGATGAATGGATGGGAAATAGAAAATTCACCCCAGGGATCACTCCAGTGGCTCTGGTTGACAGAAGCACTGGGAACTAAGGTTGGGTGGCACAATGCCAGGGTAATCCTATGGGCTAGGCTTGTAATTTGAATTTGGTTTACAAAAAATAACGCAGTTTTTGAAAAATATTTAAATTTATAAAAATATATTTAAATATGTTCAAGTTTTATATAATTTAAAATGTATAAAAGAACTTATCTAAGTTCAGCATAAAATCTCATTAGAAAGGGACATTAGTTATAACAATATATATTGTGACATCTGACAGTCAATCTCCTATTTTTCAAAGATGGCTTAATGGACACTTTATCATTAAGACCTGGGTTCTGGTCTGCCCTTAGCCTGATGATCCAGTCAACTTCTATTCTATTCTCTCTGTGTAATTTCTAATGTCTCCACCTGTGGTACTGGGTGTGTTCACTTTTAGGACCTGGAATTTGAAACTATGCTGGTCATTAGTGTGTGTAACATGCTTCGATAACCAAATTTAAGTATGTATTTTTACTTATGTTTACATTTTTGTATTCATGAATGAATTTATGTATTTTTTATTTCTATTTTTAGTGCATATTTATGAGAAGATTTTTTTCTGTTTAGTTTTTAAATAGATTAATTGCAGGAAGTGATGTCATATCTAGGCTATATATTCTTTGTGTCTCCTTTTTTGTATGTATTAAAGGTCTGAGGAAGCCCAACAGGGTGAAAGCGCTAACCTAACTCTACACAATAAATCTATCTTTATTTCAAACTTCGTCCATTGGATGTGTTGGAGTTTACTACTTGGAATTGTTTTTATCTGAAAACTTTATTTACATCCATAGCCTTGGAGTGTCTCTGAGCTTTCAGTTTGGGTTTATCTTTGTTTTTTAGCATTGGAGCACTTACCCCATAGTCACTTGCTCTATTGACTTTATAAATTAGAACATACCTCAGCACAATTGCTTTTTGCAGGGACTGATGTAGCGAAACGGGACAGAATGTCAGACACTACCAAACATGGGCATTTTAGATAGAAAAGAAAGGATGTGGATGGTCAAGTTGGGGGCTTCATACAAGCCTGGACTTAATGATCGTTGGTGATGTTTGACATATTTCACTGTCTTCTTTTTCAACATTTTAATTAACATTATGTGTTTATATATTAAGTGTATAATGTTTTTATACACACTAGCCTTAGCCCCAATAACAGAATATTATTATATATTATGGATGCTTATATGTACTTAATTGTATATGTAATAAGATGATTATGCTTTTTGAAAGATATGCCATCTGGATGTGGATTCCATATTAGGGAATGTGCACTTCTAAATGTGTATGCCTTTAACTAAATGGGGACCATGACATATAAATACTGGTGGTTGCTGTATTGTAATTTCACGGTTTTCTCCCCTCGCCTCATCAGTGTGAAATTACAATACAGCAACCACATAGGCTGTCATTTCATAAAAGTATTAGGTTCACTTTGAAAGGAATCTCCCTCACACGAAGTTCTTTTAAATTAACATTACCTTAAATCATTTATTCTTAATTATTCTTCCATCATATTTGATACCCTTCTATTCCCAAGGCAGTGGGACAACCACTTTCTGCAGACCATATTGTTACTTTGTGTTGGACAGGCTCTGTCTTAAATATTGAATAGCCTGGTCCTCCATGTAAAATGCGCCCACTTTCAAAACTTGATTCGATGTTGGGTGCTTAAACATTATGCCTGTCTATTGCATTGATAGCAGATCATACAATATGGTTGTAAAACAATTGAAATGATTTTATATACATATATATATATATATATATATATATATATATATATATATATATATATATTGTATAGTGCATGACTACTACATGTGTATCTTACTAACTAAAAGAGACTCATATACTCCTGTTATTTATGAATCTCATCTCTTTCACAGCAGCTAAGTCATGGCTATAAACGGTCTTTGCACCAGTCTGCATATTCAGTTAATAAGTAATTAAAATAAACATCAGGTGCATTTCCAAAGAAGTGATGCCATATGAACATTTCAACAAAGTCTGACTGGAATGTGCATGCTGTCCTTGTTGAGATCAATAGTGGTAACTGAATGACATGCCATTTCTTTGCAATTCATAGACCATTAGCCGTTTCTTACTTAAGGTGATAGCTCTTGTCCCAGGTGTGAAGGGTTCATTCATTTATTTGTGTTTTGATACCCATTTAGTTTGATTCGCTGTCAGGGTGGCAAGCGATATTTGTAAAGGATGGTACTAGTTTTGCACGACATGTCATTTGGTCTCATGCCACATACATACATATAGTATGGAGTATCACCAGTTCTCTTAATAGTTTGTATTTGGAATAAGAGTAGGGCATCACCTGTAATTATACATGCCATCACATAACACAGTGGTCCATTTTCTGTAATTAAACTGCTGTGTTTGGCTGATTGTCAAATGTTATGACTATGTACTCACCCACTAGGTTTCCACTTGATAAGTGTAAATCAGAGAAGCCATTGTGTGGCTCACTCATGCATTACATAGGTTCTGCCTTCTATACATAATGCTGTCTGAGCTTCCCTACATTTTTTCTTTCACTTTCTAAAAGGGAGTCTTGCCGGCAATGTCCTTCAGAATCACATATAAGGTGCTATTGGCTAAGCCATGCTTGAAGTGCTTGTCGTCTGCATTCAGTGAGATACAGCATTAAGAAATGCAAATATCTGGTAAATAACTGCAAACTCTAAAAAATGTTTGCTGCAGTACATAATGGTTTGGAATCTAGACCATTTTGTTGTTTTTATTTTCAATTTTTAGCCACCTTTACATATCTTTCAGCTGGACATGAACCCTTTCTAAGCCTGTTCCTAATCATTCTTTCATTTATTTCTTTAGTTTCCCCTGGTACAGGCCTCCTCAGGATTGGGACCACTCAGTCAGCTAGTATGGAAGGGGAACTGTCCCCCTGCAAACCACCCTGCAGATTCACATATGCTATCATCTAAAACTGGACATTTTTTGTATGCTTTAACTGAGCACTTAGCCTCCTCCTATACTGAATTTTAATAGTCAGAGAGAAATGATGACACAAACCAGTCATCAAAAGGGTGACAGATCAGGTGCCAGAAACCTCTCCCTTCCATTGTGGGTAAGCTAAAAAGATGCCAACCTTTCCCATCTCTCCCTCTACAGCTCTCCCCGAGCTTGGGAAACTGATCAAACTACGCCCAGCTGGGTCACACTCAGCGATCCATACCTCTATGCCATACAATGAGGTCTCCAGTATATTACTTTTGTTTTCAAAATAATAGACAAGTCAGTACTAGTTGTAAGCAGTATTTGGAGAGTGAGTTAAGTACGGGGTATAAGTGATCCCTGCACTATTGGACATGGAGGAGGAAATCAAATATATCCATAATGGTCAGCTTACCTCTTTGAGGGGGAGACTATAAGATGTGGCTCAGTTTGAGAGAAAAGCAGTGTAAAATTCAGAATTTTCATTGCCCAGCATGTAATCAATGTTTTTTTCTGCAATAATAGCATTTTACTGACTGAGAGAACAGTAGAAAATGAAGATACCGTTAAAGAGGATTAGGCGATATCTGAGATAGGGATAATGTTAGCATCTGTCACAATAAAGAATGGAAAAAAATCTACTCAGCCATGATTGTTAGCCATCTGAACATTTGCCACCTTTTGCAGAAATGGAGTGCAGCCATTTAGTACCTGGGCAACCAATATGGAGGACTGGTACCACTGGATAAGAAAATAAAAACTAAGCAACCAGAGGCTTATATGGTCAGAGGTGTTACTACAGTCAGAGTTATAGCTGATCTATGACCAAGAATTCATGAGTTGTAAATTACATGAAAGGTATTACTTATTTTCTTTTTACATAATACAGTAAATGGATATGGATATGGATGACATGCAAATGGAGAGAGAATGAACTAATATAACTATTACATGTGGTGGAGAAGGAACACAATGAAAGTAAGGGGTTGTAACGTATACATGTGCTCTGCTGCTTTGTGCATCTCCTATGTCGACTGTACTTACGCACATACATATTTATTTACATTTAGGTTGTGACATTTTTAACAAGTTGGTTCTTGCAATTCATGGTTTGATTTCCTTAGACTATCTTTGGTTTTGGTTTTATTTTAGTTAGAAATCTGTATCCAATGTGTGTGTGTGTGTGTGTGTGTGTGTGTGTGTGTGTGTGTGTGTGTGTGTGTGTGTATGCTCATGTTCGTGTATGTGAATTCATACATAAACCAGCTAGCTTTACAACAAGAACTGTGAAAGTTAGTGATTGCTTCTTAAGTCCCTATTGGTTCAGGGTTCATGAATATATATTTTGTATTTAAGAAAACTGTTCTTTTATGACTTTTTTTGCAACATTGTGAATATTCATATCATGAATATCATGTAGCTTTTTATGGGAATTTATATTTTTTGTTTGTTTTATCAACTCACAAGTTGAGAAGCTTATCAAACTAAGAATAACACGTACAAATTGTTTAATAAGAACATAATAAAATTATTTAAGAACACACACACACACACACACACACACACACACACACACACACACACACACACACACACACTCAGATAGATAGATAGATAGATAGATAGATAGATAGATAGATAGATAGATAGATAGATAGATAAATAGATGGATATGCATTTAAGGGCCATTTAGTTATTTACACATTCATGGGTGATTACTAGGCTAACAACCCCTGGGATCTTTTTAAACCTAGGCTTGCTTCTCCAATGTATCTGGTAGGTTGATACACTAGGTTTGTTTTATGGGTTATAGGTAGACTTGGACATGAGGGCTCAAGCACTGTTTTAGTTATAAAATATAAGTAATGTTTTAAAAGCTGGTATGCATTAAAGAGTATCGGGATAGGCAGACAAGCCTACCAGTTTGTACCTAGGACAGTTGCCCCCTTTGCCACACCCTATTTTCACATCCTCCCAGGCTGACAAATATTGTACCCTCTTCAAATGACACCAACATTTAATCAAATTTATAACAGTCAATCATTTTCTGTTTATAGGGTCATAGGTTGGTACTAGGCTATCGGCCCTAGGGCCTATACAAGCCTAGCCATAAAAATTCCCTGGCTATTTCTTCCCAGAAAATTTACTTCCCTGGTCCTCTTTCTAGCAGGGCGACTGACGTGATCCCTGGGATGAATTTCCTATCTCCCATCCAATTGTCAAGGTTCCTTTTGAAGAGGGCCAAAGAGGCGCTCAGCTTGACATGTATGGGCAGTTTATTCCAGAGTATGGGGAGTCTCTAGGTCAGGAACCTATCCCTCCAGCATGTTTTGTTCATTGCGATGACCAGGTTTAGATCTCTGGAGCATGTAGCTCTGAGGGATTGGGATTTCAAGTGTAGTATGTCCAACACCACTGGGTTTGACATGGGCTTGTATGTTAAGCAGAGATCGCCTCTGAGTAGGCGAGATGCAACAGAGTATAGCTGGAGTTATTTTAGACGGTCAGCATAGGGCATCTGCTTTAGGCCTGTGATTCTTTTAGTGAGATATTTCTGTGGCCTTTCCAGTTGTTGCAGATGTCTTGTGAGGTACATACCAAATGGGACGTTGTACTCTATAATGGGTCTAATGAGGGATGAATACAGTGGGACAATTACCTCCTTTTTTCTGGATGAAAAACTCTTAGTGATGAGGTGTGCCACACAGAAGGATTTCCTAACTGTTGTGGCTATGTGGTTATCGAAGGTGAGACCACTGTCCACCTGTGTCCCTAAGTCCCTTATCATACTTGCTGTCAATGTAATGCCTTTTACATAGGCAAGACAGATCAGAAGCTTAAAGATTGTATACTATGACACTTAAGAGATATACGACAAAAGGAACCAAACAATGCACTAGCAGTGCATATAACACAACATCTGACTCATTCCTTCCTTTTCAGAGCAATTGAAACTGTTATCCAGACCAATAGAGGAGGAGATGTCCATAATCGAACTGAACTACGTGAAATATATTGGATAATTAATATGAGAGCAAATCGTCCCCCTGGACTAAACACTATAGTTCAATTGAAACCCATATTAAAAACTAGAAGGAATACTATTATAACTCAGAATCACTAGACTTATATTTTATTCATGTTTATTTAGATCAAACTAACATTTTTATTCATTTTTTTTCCTTTTAGCTGACATTATGACATAATAACAATCAATATATTTTAATTTTGGTAGGTCCATCAAATACAAAATAACAAGCATATTAATAAGTTTAATAAGTATAATAATATTCAGCTACTAAACACATATTTATTAATTTTGATATGGAAAGTACTTTAGATCTGAATATTGCTTTTCACTATGGATGTGCGCATGTTCTCGCTTCATAACAGTGATAGTTTTATAACAGGTATATTTGGACATTGTTTTCTATCAAGGCAGTGAATAGGGACGTCATTCCGCATATTTATTTATTTAGTGAATAATGGACTCTCTATTTAATATGTAGTAAAAGGATATAAAATTGTAATGTGCAGTTATGCATTTTTGTGCTGAAAGAAGCAGGGTTGACATAGTGACCATGCTTTTGGCTGTGTCAGTAATATTTTAATAGTTTGGTAGTTATAGATAAGAATTGCTTCGTATATCTGAAGAAGCAGATAACTGTAAAAGAAGATTATATATAAAAATTCCAGAAAGGTGACCTGTTAGTTAAAGTTTACTATACTAAGTTTATATTTGACAAGCAAAGAAAAATAAAAATTAATGGAAACAAATGCTTTTGAAAAATCTTTAAAAAGCTAGTATTACACTTTGGCCACTGGATGGCAACAAAGTGGAAACAGGGAAGCCATGCTATAATAAAAATAATGGAAACAAATGCTTTTGAAAAATCTTTAAAAAGCTAGTATTACACTTTGGCCACTGGATGGCAGCAAAGTGGAAATGGGGAAGCTATGTAAAACTTAATCTATTGGAATGATACATTCGGAACTTATAGCCAGTAAAAAAACAGGCAGAGAAGTGCATATTAGCATATAGCTGAAGTAGGTTGGGCCATCATAGTATATTAGCATATCTTTGGCACCAATTTTAAATCATAGCTATTGGCTACTTAGTAGTGCAAAGAAAGATTATTGGATATTCTAATAAAGAATAAGAATTAATTGACATGATTGGTTTAGAAGACAATTGATTTTAAACCTTATTGGTTAGTTTTTAGTATAAATATTAAGCATTGCTATCAAAAGATAATGATCTGAAGACGGCTAAATAGCCGAAAGCGCTTATCATTTTATCACTATGGAATTTTAATGCTGTTTTTACTTTTTTCATTAAATTTGTTTGCTGTTTGACACAGGACTCTATCATGGTGGATTTTTGCTGTGGTGGAATACCAGAGGTCTTCTTCTTTGTTTGCTTCATATTTCCACTGGTAAACCTTCAACAAGTATAAGATAGTTTTTTTCACACTTTCGGTGTTTAGTGTACTGCCACTTATGTGGTAATTCATGGTTACATGGTTTTTCCCAAAGGGGATAACTATACATTTCTATATTGTGACATCATCCTTGGAGAAGGTAGAATGCTGGTTAATGCTAGGCTCATACCAGCGTGGGATATACAATCTGAGAGCTCTATCATGTCTCTCTTCATATAGTCCAGGGATATACATCACCGGTCATTTATACGCACATGAACTATGTCTGAGTTATAAGTACAAAATGGGTGCAATAGCAGCCAAACAACGTTTATTTCACAAATATTTTAAAGCGCTTTTTCGTCAGCATTAATAGCTGACTTCCTCAGAAATAACAATAAGTGAACTTCAGTGAAGTATTTAAAAAGTTTTTTAAAAGGATCCACTTCTGTATTTAATGACCACAAATTTAAGTTCTTAGTTATAGACCAGGTTTGTTGTGACAGTAGAGGGGGACCTAGACCTTTCAAGCTGGAAGAAGTTGAGTTGATTTGGCAAGTTAGACTAAATGCGTATAGTCATCCAGGACTTAACGACTCATGTTCAATTTCAAGTTTATTAAAACTGAATAGTCTTAAGAGATGATTTAATAGACTCTAGCCTTAATAATATGTACCCCTTATCACTACAATTAATATATTTTATAGATTTATAATTAATTTTATAGTAGAGTTGATTTTATTTATTTATTTAGTTTTTACAAATACACATTCATAAGTAATTTTACAAGTATTACAATGTTATATATAATGTTCGATTAACTTATTTAATGTTGTTAATGTCTTTTAGAATTCAATTTTTAATAGTTGTTTAATTTATGTATTATTGTCAGGTATTACACACTCTGATATACAATGTTAAACGAACTGTGAATGTTTCTTTAAATTGATTGGGGAGGTTCTCCAGCATTCTACGTAGTAATTGGATCCTTTTTTAAAAAAACTTTTAAAATACTTCACTGAAGTTCACTTATTGTTATTTCTGAGGAAGTCAGCTATTAATGCTGACGAAAAAGCGCTTTAAAATATTTGTGAAATAAACATTGTTTGGCTGCTGTTGCACCCATTTTTTACTTTTATCAGTTTGTTTGCCGTTTTCTTAGTTATGTCTGAGTTATATTGGACTTGTGGTCAATGACCTGAGTGCATGCTTGACCTGGCGGATCTTGGCCCCTTATAGGCAACTGATCATGACTCCTTCCTTACTCAGCCTGATTGCAAGTGGAACTTTTTTATCTCATGAAATAGTCTCCTATAACCAAATTATTGAGGTGTGCGCTGGTATGTCTTATGAGCTTAGAAGCTGAGATACTGTGAGATGTGACTATATCTGTTTTCTAGATCTTATTTTGGTAGAGTGCTTTTCAGGTTGCTGAGGAGTGTAACATATGGGAGGCCTTTGTGTTTTAGGAAAATTGCATTTAAGATAGTCAGCATATGTGCATCTCGTCCATATTACGTGTGATGGGTGTAGTGTGTTTGTATGTGTTTTACAAAACTTGTTTGGTATTATGAGCTTGTATGTGAGGGTCTTGCACCAGCGACATTATGTAAATACATCTCTTACATGCTGTATCAATTTGTTTAAGAATTAGGTGGTTGCATTAAACAAGAGACAATTTCTCCATTGCCTCAGAGTTCTGAAATCCATCAAGCTGGCTGGTTATACAGAAAGTAATAAAGTGCATATGCATTGTTACAGCTCCTTATTATGTGGGTGCATCATTACAGATCCTTATTATCTGGGTTTACAGCTGGCTAGCTCTGTGGCTATAAGAGTATAGATTACAATCAAGACTAAGACTCCACTTGTGGGAATTGGTCCTTAATGTGCACAAAAACTGCCCTTTATAAAACAAAGTATTGAGAAAATTTCAAGTGTAGCTTTTATATGAAAAATTTTAGTTCTAGGTGCTGCATCTACAGAGGGCACAGCTAACTGAAACTGCATGATGAGCAGGGCTGTGCAAACACAAAAACAGGCACAGAAAGTGTCAAAATAAACTAGCTTACTAGCCATTAAAACCACATGCTTTGGGGTTTCAAACAGTGATTCCCAGCTCATGAGAGACCTGGCTACCCTCTCCTACCACTATAATGCAGACAAAGATCTTCTTAATATAGAGATACTGTAAGAGGTAATCAAATGTGAATTAAATAACCAAAGTTAAAACAATAAAGTAAACAGAAGTGCAGAAACTTACAGGCAAAAAATCAGAAGCACTTCTAAACAGATATGCGTGCAAGAATCATCAAGTAATACACAGATTTAAAAGCAGCACACACATATTACAGGACAAAGTGCAAAACAGCAATGTATCTGACTTAGATGAGTCTGACTCTTTGTGACTTCAGGGACTTTTGCATAGCAAATCTATCTTGTCAAGAGCTTCCTCTTTATCTTCTTTCAAATTCTTATTCATTACTTCAGTAATGTGTGCGTGTATGGATGTGTGGGTGTGTGCGTGTGTGTGTAAAGCACATAGTACATTAGATAAAAGGGTGTTATTTAATTGCAGTACAAACATAAGGGAGGGGAGCATGGCCATAGCACAGCTGTCATCCAAACAGTGACCAGAAGTCTTTTCATGTGTCATACACTTCTGTAAGCTGTATATCCCTCAAAGTCGCTATGCCACCTTGCAATAAGCACTTCAGTGTGTTTTCCAGTTCTCTAGAGACATGTGAAGGCAGTATCTCATCACTCCCACCAATTAATTCCTTTA
Organism: Protopterus annectens; assembly: GCF_019279795.1. Lineage (NCBI taxonomy): Eukaryota > Metazoa > Chordata > Ceratodontiformes > Protopteridae > Protopterus > Protopterus annectens. The sequence goes on from NC_056729.1 coordinate 144,174,644, forward strand.
GAACCAAAGCCATATCTAAAATCTGGGTTACTTGCAGAATGCAGAGAACTTTATCCATGTAAGTAACATGGCTGGCAAATTACTGGCAAATATTTAATGATTTTGGATGTGAGCAGCTTTCAATTTTCTTTAATAGTATTGCTCTGTATATATTTATTGTGCTATCCAAGGTACAAATGTCTAAAACTTTAATTCATTTTGTATTTATTTAGTTTTGGAACCTTATCTAATACTATCTAATTGCCCTTTGTTGTACTCAGAAGTTTGATTGTTTGTTTGTAAGATCTATTTCTATATAAATGTGTGCATACATACAGATAAGCACACACACACACACACACACACACACACACACACACACACACACACACACACCCCTACTATCTTGCTAGTTGCTATAGGATTTCATTTAAATTAGAAGAATCTCAATTTGCTAGTCAGAAAGGCGTCAAGGAAAACCTCCTGTTGGAAATATAGGGGCTCTACAGGAGTTAACTTTGAGTCTCCAGCCTAAATTATATTTCTGCAAATAAAATTATAAAAATGAAAGAAAATAATGTCTTATAGAAATATAAACTTCTGTATCTTTCAGATTTAGTATAGTGGTCATGTGTGATGGGGTTGGGAAGTCAACAAATCTGGAACAGACTATTAAAAGTTAGCTACCGCTCTAACACCAAAACTTATTCAGACTCTTTGGTACTGTTTACATACAGTAGATAATGGTGTAAGTAAGTTGCCAGAAATGAGAAATATAATATTTAAATACCATAACAGAAACAACATTTAAGTTCTCATTTTAACAGACCAGTTTCTTTTGACTTAATATTCATTTATGATCAGTCGTGTGATTTTCAAATTGTACATCAGAGTTCAGTCTCACTGCTGGAATGAAATGCTTATAATAGGCCCGTGAGGAACCCTTGAGGAGCAGGCAATTCAGATTAAAAGCTAGCTCTTTATTGTTTTGTAATTAGCTGGCTTTTCTCTTCCAAATGCAATTTTCACTGAGGAATTGGGGATAATTTGCAAAGCTACCAATGGTCTACTTGAAGGTTTACAATTAATGCACTGAGTATACAAATTATCTGAGAAATCCAGCTGCACTTTGATTCAAAAGAACCTCGTATGGTGAAGCACATTGCTGTAAAAATGCATTAATTAGAAGACAAATGCTGACTCTTAAGAATGTTTCTGCACAATCCTAAGTGTGCGTTGTAATACAACATCAGATTCTGATATCAGATCAACAACATTTTATTACCTGCTTATATGTATAATGAGATGGTTTATTAATGGCTTCCAGTGTTCTTTATAACTTGGAAATAGTTTTCAGAATAACAGAATTATTATTTGTAGTGGTGAGACTTAATAAGTAACCAGTGATTTTATCTTAATTTGAAAAGCAGCATTTCAAATCCACCCTGATATGAGCACAAACCTTCGTTCAATGTACCTTATGGTGCATTGTGCTCAGAGCAGTTATTCTATATTCTAAGCTAATTAGAGTGCAAAACAAGTCAATGCATGCAATTAAACAGCTGTCCTGTTTTGAATTATTGTCTGTTGCGGTGCAATACAGTTTATGGATAATTTTATTGTCTTAAAATATATGACAGTTTTAAAGTTACTACTAAATATTTGTTGGTGCTAGCCAAGTGACTGCTTCAGAAAAATAAGTACTGCAGTTCTATGAATTATTACAAAAGAGGAAGAATAATAAATAGACAAGATTTTATTTAAAACATGAGATAGTTTTGTTTTATATTTATAATATTTTAGTTATATCATACCACTTTGTTAAACAAGTTATGGAATGACATAACAGAGACAAAATAAATCATGGGGCGAAGTTGTTGATTCATGGATTTTTGGAACTGAGCAATACAGTGTACATAGATGTTTGGCCAGTATATAAGCTCTTCCACTTATAATAATTTAATAAAATAAGTTAATTTGCATGCAGTTCTGACCTTTATAATTTGAATAAGCATTGAAAAAGTCTAGGACTATCCTAGGCAAAATAACAATAGGTAGATAGTCAAAAGGAAATCGACTATACCCAACACAGGTAAACATTCAGAGGTCAGTAAAAGCAATGCTTACTTATTAACAAAACATCAAATTTGCTCAAATTCTAAATAACATACCTAAAACTTACTCATATTTTCATTTAAAAATACAGCTAATTTCATATTATTTATTCTACAAAGCCAAACAAAACACATGTATAGGTAAATGATTTATACCCACTATAGATTAAAGGCATGCTAAAGGCAGATTGATGAAAACTAAAGTGAAGACAACAATCTCTTTACTAGGGTCTATATCAGTTTATCGAAGGTTCATTTCCACAAACCTTTGTTCATTGACCTTAATACAACAAGTATTCACTTCAATGAACAGCTCACTCAGACAAAGAAATGAGTGGCCAGCATTCTGACTGTCACACAAAGCACAGTATTTCAAACTCACTCACACACACCCAAACTCCAAGATCTCACTACAGTGGGGAAAAGGGCAAATTTCTTATGATGGCCACTTGTCCCTTTCCCTGGGTAAGTGAGTCATTGAAGTGAATATTTGGTGATATGAGCATTCACTGTATTAGGGTCAATGAACAAAGGTCCGCAGAAATGAACCTGCAACAAAATGATGTAGACCCGTTTACTGATATGGAACCATGAGAGCAGCCTTTAAATATGCACACACTCACAAACAAACACACACGCACACACGCACACACGCACACACACACACACACACACACACACACACACACACACACACACACACACACACACTAAATCACAGGTATATATATATATATATATATATATATATATATATATATATATATATACATAGATATAGATATATATATATATATATAGATATGTATATGTATAGGTCTACTTCTAATAATCGAAACACCACTTACCTGAAAACAGCTTTACCAAGATGACAACACTGATCTGTTAATTTATCAAGTGATCACACTACCAGATTTTTTTAACAGGGTAGGTATGCACTTGGCCAAAATTGAATGAAGAAACACATCACAGTATGTCAAATCCACCCAGGTGGGGGGGGCTATACCCACACAATCCCCCTTAACTAAATATACCAACTCAAGGATCACACTACAGTGGGGAAAAGGGCAAATTTCCCCATGTGTTGCAGGATTCCTGTTACTCATGTTAAACTATGTTTGCTCCACATATTATACAATGTACATCCTTAGTAATCCATCATATTTTTCTTTTTTTTAAACTTTTTATTGCATTTTAAATCAATATGAAATTATGATACAAATTTTACAATATATATAACAATCAACTAGGAAACAAATAAAACTATATACAGAGTCCACAAAAAATTACATTGAACACAACCATTAAAGCTTTTCCAATAAATCTTTAAGTTTTTGCCAAGATAAATGCTTATGTGTGATATCTGAGGTTCTGTTATACAGTTTTTAATTCTTTATCACATATATAATTTTGCTAAGCAGATACATTCAGTAGAAGAGAGGATATTTTTACTTTTCCAATGCATTGTGATGACTTTCCTGGCAATAGGCAGGATGGGCCAAAGAAGAGGCACTTGTGTCTTGGTATAAAATCTGGACTTGGAATGTTAAATAAAATCAAGGAATTTGAAACAATGCAAGTATCTGACCACAATGCTTTAGAAAAGTTTTTGAATTCTATTCAAAAAGGAACAATAATTTTATGCTCCATAATCATATGGAGCCAATTAGCATCTAAAACCTCATCACATCTTTAATATTTTATTTTCTATTTTTTGTAGATCGAGGCCATTTTATGAGGTGTAGCATCTATGTAAATACTTCCAACTAAACATTCTCCAATAGAGTGACAAGATGGTGTTACTTATAGACTTCAAAGATATTTTTTATTAGATTCAGAAAAAATTTCACTATTAATTTTTGTTGAATAATCCCAATAAGGCAAATCAAAGACTATAGATTCATCTCTTAAGATCCTGTAAATTATTAATAGATAAGAATTGTGATATCACTGTTAATTTTAAAGAAATATTCTAAAATTTTTGGTATGGTATTTACATTCGTATTTAATGAAACTTGCAACTTATTATTTACAAATTCCCTAAAAATTTATATACTTAACCAGTTATTTTTGTTTATAATATATCTGGCCAAGAGATGATCAGCATATTTTTCTGACTTAAACCTATTTTGTTTATCTTGTTATTGTAAACTCTTCTGTTTTCTTTATCTGGGTCATGACTGAAAAGGATCAAATGACCCAATCTCTCACCCAGTTATCAGATATTAAAATAAATAAATACAAAAATATACAGCTAAGTCCTATAATTTTTTGCTGCTGCATGGCAAACTTTCACACGAACAGACCATATATAAAAAAATAGTTTTAGAACTGTAAATGCAATAGGATATCCTAGACTGGGTTAAAATACTTACAGAGAACATGTCATTCCACAATAAATAAAATAAAGCATTATATGGTCTGTGGAAATGTTAAGCATCTCCACACAGAGAGTAAGAGTCATGTCAAAGTGTTTAAATACTCATTTAAATTAATGCCAATGACATAAAATATTCACAATAGATATATAATTTTCGCTGTAACAAACTATTGATAATATTTTTTAATAAATGGAAGCACTTACAGTAAACATTTCCTATCCTATTCTCTAGCAGTGGTGCAGACTACTGCAGCAAAACTACTTGTAAATACCTGACATCACTTGTCAAAGAGCTTTAAAGCTTTCGCATGACTACTAATATGATAGTGGAGTTGTTTTACTTTATTTGACAGTCTGAATATGGATTCTGAACTTAGATGTCAGATATTTTCATATTATGCAGGAGAATTTCAAGTAAATTCTAGGAAATTAAGATGTCTGTTAACAATATAATTTATTTGTTGAACATATGCTTGCATATTTGTTGTAGTAGTGTCTTTTGGCTTTCTGCAGCATGATAAACTTCATGTGTGCTAATGGCTTATAGTTTATTGGCAAACACATATTAAAGTTAATATTATGTGAGTGGCATGGTTTGAAAGCAAATAACGATAGAAATAAATGAAATTGTCCCATTTTAATTAGGTTTGCTACTTTCTTCAGTGGTAGGTAGGTAGGGCATGATGAACTGTATAACTCAGATTCCCAAAATGCTTTAATGTGTTTGGACAAATCTCAGCAACATCAGACTTTTTGAATAAAGCCCCTTTCCCAAAAAACAGCTGCTATAGGAAGATCATTATATGTTTGCAATCACCAAGCCATACTTAAATGATAATAGTTGTTTTTACTACTCATTGAGAATATCATTTAAAAATTCACAGACATCACACCAGGAAGTGAAATCAGGAATCAGTGTCTTAATACTGATTAGGAATAAACCCAAACTTTAGGCCTGTTTCTTAAACAGAATATAACATTAGATAAAGATGCTTCCAACTAGCTTATTGTTGAATTGCTACTAGGTGTACACAGCAAGTTCTTATGTAGACTTTCCTCGGGATTCAAAAATGGCTTTTTTTCCACACAGGAATAGTGTAGCAGCTCCTGCACAGAATATGGCTGCCGAGAGATCCAGTAAACAAGGCTGGGGGCGTGCACAAGCCTCCTAGCAGTATTCTTGCATGGACACCACTGAATTATGATAATTACCGCATTTACTGGTGAAAACCATGCAAATGAGGTGAATTAGTGATTCAGTAAGCAAGCAGGCATCCGTGTAAGAACAGTGTCAGTTGCAGAAATGTATTTGGTTACTAACCGAGTACATTTCTACAAAAATGAAAATGGGACATGACAGCTCAAAGTGAAGCATGTATTATAATCATCAGGCATGTAACGGCCAAAAACATGGCCATTGGCATGAAAAAAGTGTTGCAAAAACATGAAGATCAAAGGTTTTGGGGGCAATTTCAGCTGTTTAAGCATAGTGCAGTGGCTCGCAAACGGGATCGTGATGAAAATAAAAAAAAGTGTGAAAAGACAATTTTAAGTGAAATCTGCATTTTGGCATTATAGTGTATGGCATGCAGAATCAAAACAACAGCAGGTCACATTGGTTGCTAAGGAGGAAGGCTTTGATGTTGTGGTGTAGTAAGGGATTAAGGCAGTGGGGTATGCAAATGAACAAATTTTACTGAATCACTAAGTGGGAGACCATTCTCTGGCTGCACATAACCGTGTAGGAGCTATAAGCCAATGGTGTAAGCAGGAGAAGCAGCTGACATGAAAAGGGGGTATGTCATACTTGCTGTAAGCACACTGGAGCTCCATGGCTCCCATTTGAGCTCAGCTAAGCACAGCTAAGCAAGGGTGTGTGTCTGAGGCTGTATTGACTTATTCCATGAAATGAAGAGCATGTTCACATCCAGGAGAGGGCCATTTCTGCTTCAAAGTGTTTACTTTAGCTACACTGGTTTGTGTGGTGTGCACCGGGTCTAAAAAACCCAGAAATAGCAGAACTGTTTATATTTGAGCAGCAGGTTTGTGTGGCATGCCTCAGGGCTTAAAAGGGGTAGAAATGGGAATTGAAAAAAAAAGGGAAATAGCAGAATAAAAGCAATCAAGTACAAATAATATAGCAGGCAGGTGGAATGTATTATAACCAGCCAATCATACAGGCAGCATGTGCAGCACAACTGTATAAACTGTGCAAACACCTTTCAGTCTGTTTTTTCCCACAAACTCTGCACCATTGGTGTACACAGTCAAGGGAATTTTAACCAACAAAATGTTAGGGACTGCTGTAGCTTTGCTACATCAGTATGCACTAGATGCTGAGGGCAGTGAGGAGGATAATGTTGGCAACCACTCCAGACTGGGAAGGAGGAGGAGAGTGTTCAGACCCAGGGTAACCTACCAGGGGCTACATTATCTGGAGATAGTAAAGCACTACTTGGAGGACAGAGACATACTTCAGCAACTCATTGAGCTGTGCCAGCGTCACCTGAGACCCAAAGCAAACAGAGGGGAACCCATCCCAGTGGATACCAAGGTATGTGTAGCCTTAAGAATACTAGCTACAGGTACTTTCCAAAGACATACTAGGGACATCATGGGAGTCTCATAGGCATCTGCATCAAGGGTACTCCACCAGTTCCTGGATGCCATGCTACCACATGCCAGTGAGCACATTTACTTCCCCAACACCCGTGAGAAGAGGATCAGCAATATGTGCCTCTTCCACCATGTAGCAGACTACCCAGAGGTACTGGGTGCCATAGACTGCATGCACATCCACATCAAAGCACCACCCGGTAGGGTCTACTAAACCACAAGGGGTTTCACTCCATCAACTGCCAGGTCATGTGCAATGCCCAGGGCATTATCATTATTGTGTGTGCTGACAGCCCTGGAAGCTATCACGACTTCTACATCTGGCATTCCTCACAGCTGTATCAGGGATTTGCCAGGGGAGACATCCCGTGTGGCCATCTGGTGGGGGATGCTGGCTATGCACTGCAGCCATGGATGATGACTCCCATCAGAAATGCACACACACCCACTCAAGAACACCATAATGAGGCACATGCACAAACCAGGATTATTATAGAGCATGTGTTTGCGATGCTTAAGTCATGGTTCCACTGTCTTGACATATCTGATGGAGCCTTGCAGTACTCTCCAGCCACATGTGCACACATGTTCACAGTATGTGCCATGCTACACAACATGATCCTGTGGAAACAGCTGCAGCAGGAACAGCAGGGGGAAGGGCAACACAGCCCCCTACCATTACAAGGGTCCCCACATGCACAAAGGGACTTGGAGGAGGAACCCCCTGAGCCAGATCCTGTAGGCAGACTGAGGCATGCCCAGTATGCCCTGGCTTTGGCAAAGAGGCAACACATAGTGCACACACTGCCACTGTAGGGACCTAGGGACTGACACCTCTCTCTGACTCACACATGCAGTAAAATGGATGACACACACATCACACTACCTGTAACTTACCATGTATAGGCAGTGTACTGCATGCATCTGACATAGGCAGCCCTCAAGCACTCTCCTCACAAATGCCACAGGCACAAGGTAAGTCAGTCTTCTTAGCAATAAATTAATGGATTAGTATGTTCTGGTAGCATATCTATGGTATAGCCACATGCATGCAAGGGAATGGGGTGGCCTACTGGGATAGCAGCAGACAACTGACAGCTATGTGGGACACCAGGGAATGTTTGCACAATACTGGCTTCCTCACACTATGTAGTAGTACCCAAGGTGATGAATCTCACGGCAGCATATGTGGGGTGGGCCAACTAACTGGGGGGGTCATAGGTCACAGGCATGGATGTCAGAGGGTCCCATACTCACCCTTCAGCCTCACCCAGCAGGTCAGCTGTAGAAAACCATTAAGAAATGTCTGGCAAAGGCCCACAAATGGCGACAATGATGGAACCCCCAGAGACTTACACAGTGATATCACAGCAGGCCTTGCAGTTGCAGTAAGGCTCTGAAAGGTAAGAAGTCTGAAACTCAAATTATGCCATTACAATCTGAGCTGTAGTCTTTAGTGATATTACTCTAGTTCCAAGACAGGGTATAATACTGTGCTAAATGGAATCAAATATATAAAGCAAATATCAGTACAGTCTCTGCAAATGTGTAAAGTTTACAGGTGTGCCCCCCCATATTCCCATAGAAATGCAGTAACATGTATGTTTGCAGAGAAATAGCAGCAGAGCACACATTGCCAGGGCTGTCCCAATCAGCATCATAACTTGTTGCATGTCCACAATATGAAGGGGTCAATGAGCTATGTATATGTGTGGTTAATACTGTCAGGATGTGGCTAGCACTTACTCCAAGCTGTTGTGTCATAGTAGCCGAGGTACAGTGCTGTCTTTGACAGGGCCATGTTCCAAGAAATGCAGTGCCAAGTATTCTGCATGTCAGCTATACCTATGGTAAGAGTTGTACACACTGTCCAGAACTCAATAGCTGTTAATGCAGGAAAGCTGTACAGGTGATGGACAGGGGAGGTCACACATATGGACAGTACATGGTGTGGAGTAACCCCATGCAGTGCCTACCTACCTTACCTCTCAACTGTGCAGACCTATTGCAGAATATCCAGAGGTTTGCATCATAATTGTGGCCTGTATAACATGAAATAGTGGCTGTCTGGCAATTCACTGGCAGATCACATAAGACCAAGGTCTGAAAATAATAACAGATTGTAGTGTAAGACTTCATACCCTATAGAAACATGCATGCTAATGCAAAACCTGCTATTGAATCACCTTTCTAGGTTTGAAAGACCAATACTTATAAATGGTCCCTATATTTAGGCCTCTGTCCCCCAATCACTTATGGCTTTGTCCAGATGTCTGGCTCTCAGAAGTTGAGAGGTATGGTGCCTAGTAGGATACCAGGTACTTGAAGGTCAGTGTACTGCCAGTGTATAAAAGACTGCCACCTTTCTGTGTCAGCACTGACATGTCACTGGCCAACAGTCATACCCCTGGAATGACACAGGTTGTCAAAGAAGGAGCACAAGTATGCCTTGCATATCTATTCTGCTTGTCCTAACATTGCATTTGTCTGCCAACTATTTGCAAAACAAGAAAGGGTCATGTCAAAACAGCAATGGCAGACAGTGGGGAAGCAGATGTCAAACCTATAAGAGCAAACAAGCAATTACCAAACCGGTCTCCCAACTGTCTTTGTTTGGTAGAACATTATTAACACCCTGTCCCCATGTGTGCCTCTAGTCTGACTGACATATTTGGGCCTGTGCAGATGTCAGTCTGTGATATTATGACAGCTAGACCCACATGTAGCCTCATAATGACATAGCCTCAGGTTTCATGCCCACTGAGTGGCGCACAGCTACAGTTACCCCACTCCACAAGGGGGGGATCCACCTTGGATCCCAGAAACTACCATCCCATCAGTCTGACAAGCCTTATCTGCAAGGCCATGGAGCGTATTATCATGGAACTTATAAACAAAGACATTGGCAACCTTCAAACACTGGACCCCACCCAGTTTGGGTTCGTGAAGGGCAGATCTTGTCTCCTGAACTTGATTGACTTCTTTGAATCAGTCTCCAGAGCCATGGACAAGGGTAAGGTGGTCCACACAGCCTATCTAGACCTTGCCAAGGCCTTTGACACCATCCCCTACTATGGAATCATAGATAAACTTACTAAGCTGGGCATTAATCCCTACGTCACCCAATGGGTTGCTAACTGGCTTACTGATAGAACCCACACTGTAAAAGTAGCCCACTCCAAATCCAGCTCCAGACAAGTGATGAGTGGAGTACCTCAGGGTTCAGTCCTGGGACCGCTCTTGTTTGGCATCTACTTCTCTGAAGTACAGGCCAACACTAAGGGACTCTGGATAACAAAATATGCAGATGACTGCAAACTGGGAGCCATTATTGAATCCCCAAATTATGTGGATACTCTACAAAAGGGCCTTACAGAAACAGATGCTTGGTGCCAGAGCCATGGGCTCAAGCTCAATGCCAAGAAATGTATAGTTATCCCCTCTGGGAAAAAACATGTATCCGTGAATTACCATATAGGTGGCAGTACACTAAACACTGAAAGTTTGATAAAAGACTTAGGGACACAGGTGGACAGTGGTCTCACCTTCGATAACCACATCGCCACAACAGTCAGGAAATCCTTCTATGTGGCACACCTCATCACTAAGGGCTTTTCATCCAGAAAAAATGAGGTCATTGTCCCACTGTACTCATCCCTCATTAGACCCATTATAGATTACAATGCCCCATTTGGTATGTACCTCTCAAGACATCTGCAACAACTGGAAAAGCCACAGAAATACCTCACTAAAAGAATCACAGGCCTAAAGCAGATGCCCTACGCTGAACACCTTAAAAAACTCCAGCTATACTCTGTCGCATATCGTCTACAGAGGCGATCTTTGCTTAACATACAAAGCCATGTCAAACCCATAGCTGTTGGACATGTTACACTTAAAGAAATTCCAATCCCTCAGAGCCACATGCTCCAGGGATCTAAACCTTGTCATCACAATAAACAAAACATGCTGGAGGGATAGGTTCCTGACCCAAAGACTCCCCAGACTCTGGAATAGATTGCCCGTATATGTCAAGCAGAGTGCCTCTTTGGTCTTCTTCAAAAGGAACCTTGACGATTGGATGGGAGAAAGGAAATTCACCCCGGGGATCACGTCAGTTGCCTTGCTAGACAGGGGTCCAGGGAAGTAAATAGTGTGGGAAGAAATAGCCAGGGAATTGTTATGGCTAGGCTTGTATAGGCCCTAGGGCTGATAGCCTAGTACCAACCTATGAACCTATGAACCTATAGCAACACAAACCATCTAAGGACGACAGCAAATGGAGTGGTGCAATGATGGTCAACCTGCTAAATAGGTACACTCAGAGCTGTGAAGTCCACAACCTTGTGTGCAATTTAATGGCATTTACCCCGCCCACATCAGAATTATAAATACATAACAGCAGCCACTGTGGCCAAAGCCTGTGACTGGACTACAGAAGGACAGAGAGACACACATAAGGCCAGACAAATGGAGAATGTACACACCATAATAGATTTTGCAATAACATAGGTGCCATGCAGTGTAAGGGGTCAGTAAACATCACCTGCAAATCTAGAAAAGTCAAAAACACACCAGTTGTTCACAGTAGAGGTGGTTCCAAAACTGTTCTTTATTTTTACTATTTTATTAAAGTTTTGGAACCACCTGTACTATGAACAACTGGCGTGTTTTTGACTTTTCTACATTGCTGTGTTTTACATACCAGTTGATCTTTTCCCCTACATCGTTTTGCTATTTGGACTTATATCACCTGCAAATACACAACACACACCCATGTAAGTGGAGGTCTACAACAAAACAAAACCCAAACAATGGACATCTCAGAGGCAAAATCACATAAGAACTCCACAAACCTACACACCGCAGACCATGTAGACTCATACGTCTCAACCTGGAAATATCAACAATCTGGACAAGGCCCATGAAAAATAGGTACAAATCTGTACGCTGATTAACGTATAATTTGCATACATAATTACACAACCCCACCCACTCCAGTGGGATTGTGAGATACCAAAATGTCAAACCCAAACTGAAGAACATAACCAAAATACAGCACCAGACTCCCCCTGCTGCCATTCCAATGTCCCATTGTATGGCTATTTCACCCCATTTACCATAAACACTAATGTGTGCATACTGCTTTACTTCTGTAATGATTATTTGGATTTTATTTTTACATTTTATAGCACAAACACTAATAGATGATATCTGCTAAACATAGTAAAACTGTCTCACAATGAAAATAGACTTGGCATTAAAACTTCTCTGTCCTTGAAACTCACATTCATTGACAGCATTAAAACCAACACCACATCCAAAAAAAATGCATCTGGCCAGTGGTAGATAAAGATTACCTTTGGGCTGTTATCAGACCATAGGCCCCATGCACACAAAACAAGAAACATACATGTGTTCTTTGCTACACCTTCCTGACTTTATTAAATTATATTCCGTGTACAATATAGATAGCACACTTGTTAGACTTAAGTTAGAGAGCATTTTAAATTTATTGTTTAAACATTTTTCCAGTAGGCAATGAAACAAAATGCAAGAACCAATAATGACAAAACTGCCCTATTCAGAAAATTTCCCTCATAAAAGTCTACTTCCACACACAATTGCTTTTAAATTTATTGTTTGAACATTTTTTCCAGTAGGCAATGAAGCAAAATGCATGCACCAATAATGACAAAACTGCCCTTTTCATAACATTTCCATGACAACAGTCTATGTCCACACACAATTGCATGTTAAATGTATTGTTTGAACATTTTTCCAGTAGACAATGAAGCAAAATGCATGCACCAATAAGACAAAACTGCTCTATTCAGAGCATTTCCATGATAACAGTCTACTTCTACACACAAAATATATATAAGCGAAGGCAGCTGAGATAGTGGGCAGTGGTAGCCCCTGTTCCCTTTAAAAAATAGAGTTAAAATAGTATAACTAGATGGTTGGGGGACAGTAAAGCACTAACTCTCATTCATTAAAGTTAATGATCAACGAGACATAGTTTACAAATTAGTTTAGAAACATGCTAATTGCTATTACAGTACGCTTTGCATAGCATGCCTAATCAAGTTTCATAAAGAAACAGATGCCAGTATAATAAAAGTCACCTAGTATTGCCCAAACATCATGTTTACCTGATAACAGCCATCTCTTTGGCATGATCTATGAACCAAAAAAAGGAACCGGGGAAGTGTTGCCCTTCCTGCTAGTCTTTCTCTGCTTGTTGCGCTCCAACCAAAAGTGGTACTTTCCCCCACAAAAGCTGGCTTTGACACAGATACTTGGTCATTCACATACGTAAATAAGCTACCATGATCATGATTCAATATATTATACAAAAACTGAACAAATGAAACAGACCTGAAAAAACATTCATCATCACAGGCAGCCCCATCACAATTTTAATCCAGCTCGCTTTCAGGAAACATCGCCAGTCCTAACCGGAATTCGTACAAGGGATGCTGTATGTTTAAATCAAGTTGCCTTATACTATTGGGGAACTCTTATGATGCTAGGCTGACAGATGTAATTAATTTAACACAACACAACAGCATTGCCTAGAAGTTACACGGCTAGAACATTCCCATGGCATTCAATTAAAAATGCAATGAGATGCCCAGTGCAGCATCCAAGCATTGAAACTCAGAGAAGTGGTACTTATAGCACTGTATAAGAAAATGTCTCTGTTTTTAATGATATAGGACCTACAACAGGCATTTTCAAATGACAGATTGTTCTCAGCTACCATAGTTAAAATATTTATCCAATAAGATGCATCATGCAGGAATGTTCCAGTGATATCAATGAGGTCAGGCTTGCAGAGAACTTTATTAACATTCTGAAGTATCCATTTCTCACATAGTTATTGCACACACACACACACACACACACACACACACACACACACACACACACACACACACACACACACACACAAAACACACAAAACACACACACCAATACCTTCTGTCTCGCTTGGCTTTCCTCTCTCAGAAATCCTGCCTGAGCAGCATATTAGCTAATGCAGCATTCATTTAGTAGGCTTAAAAAGTAGATGCTCGGCTTAGATATCTTGTGTTCTGGCCAAACGACAGGCCAGTATTCAAACAGATGCACGGCATGCTGATGGAGCTGACGTCATTGCGCACTTGATGATGTCAGCTCCGAAAGCCCGAAAAACAAAAAATAGATTGAAAAAAATCGGAAATAATGGGGTGCCACTCGGGAATCGTGGCACCCCATTATTGGGACACCAAAACTTGGTAAAAAACGTGCAATTTGGGATGGTTGAGAGATCTGTGTAGACTCCACACACCAGGCTCTTGAAAATGCTAAGGCCTTACCCCAAACCCCTAACATCTACCCTGCACAGATAGGTTAACAACACTGTCCCTCTACCCTATTCTATACAGACTCTGCTGAGTTGACCCCTGTCTGGAATACAAAGTAATCCAGACCCTACCTTGATGGGACTGTTGCACATCTGGAACGCAAGGTCCACTCCATCATCCTGTAGGTGCAGCATCAACCTGGGCTTTGATATCAGTATGGCTTGTTGGTATGACAGATATGTGCACCACACACTCCCCCAGCTGTGGAATACACTCTCTGTCAACTGCAAGCTAAGTGCCTCAATACTCCTAGTGATGTGCTCCCTGTATAACTGCATGGAAAACACGAAATATAGTCCTGTAATCCCACCTGTGTCCCTGCTGGACAGGGGCTCTGCATGCCAAGTTGTAACATGGGCTTTATTCTAATCTACATGGGTTATAAGGGCTTCAGAGCCAATACCCTACTAACATCATAGCAACCTATGAACCTATTCACAACTGTCTGTCAGTGGTCTAACACATTACTCAGTACTGCTTTGCCACTGACATACCTGGAAGTCACAGTGCTATGTCAAATATACTACACATATTATGGACATTTTTGCATAGTAGAATGCACTCTGTATACACACCCATACCTCCCAATCTCTGACAGCAAGACATCTGGACAAGGTCATAAATAAAAGTGGGACAAATGGACAATGATAGTCACATGTTGTAAATATTGTCCTTACTTACTGAGAAAGTTGGTAGGATAAGCGGTTTTGCATTAGGAGGAATTGTCCGAAGGTTATGAAGTCTGAAACACTAATGTCTGTCATTATTTTGTAATGTCAGTCTTCAATTATATGCAACTAACATGCCATAAAAACACAAGTTTATGTGGACTGGATGAAACTTCTACAAAAACACCTGGACAGTCTGCCAAAAAATGTACAGTTGAGAGGTATGGCCACACTGGGATATGACTTTTCAGGTAAGACGAATACCACACAAGCAGGAGATCCTCAGCCAGTATATCACCTCTCAACTGGCAGTTTTGGTCAAGAATGCATATAATCAGGCTCATAATATTGGTCTGTGCATCATACATCTTGTATTCCTCTGGTAAAGCACTCTGATGATCTGAGGATGTCTGTCACTTAGTAATGACACAATACATTGCAGTGTCAGACTTCAGATATGTCAGAAAATGTCTGCTAAAACAAACCCAGTACCGCTAGGAAAGTCCTGTTTTCTTTTTCAGATGTATGGCTGTAGCACACAAAACCCCTGACCGGAGTGCACCTATCTCTGGAATGGAGTCCCACTCTCACTATAGAAGATCATGCTAGGCATGCTCCTAAACTTACAGAATCACAGGCCATGTGAGAATCCACATCAGACTATATAACTGTATTGTGCATATATGTCTCTGCATACAGACAGCTATGTATACCTTAACTGTCCCTACAAACACCCATCAGACAGGAGCACCATCGGCTAGCTGTACGTGGACCATATGTGATATTTCTGCATCTGTTGCATGTGATACACAGACATGTATATGGGCAGCAGATAATATGTCAAGCATACACAAACATAGACCTGAGGAAGAGAGACAGACAGTAGAGAGAGAGAGAGACACATGTGGACACACACACAGAGTGAGTCACACACACAGATACCCTGAATGGCATAGAGAGATGTCCTGCTGCAGACACTGGCATATCGCTCATAACCAGTTGCATGTGCCAGCATTAAGGCGAGCTCCATTGTGTAATAGTACTGAGGTGGAGGTTATAATATCACATCACCTGCCTCTGTGCATGAGTGTGTGTGTCTGTAGGTCTAAGTATTAGGAGGCTGTTTCCACTCAGTACACTTCCCATTGCCCTACCACACAAGATCGGCTGCTGTCATTCACCTTAGGAGTGCCATTGGACACCTGTCAGCTCTATAAGCTCTATAGCATGAGCGATAACTGCATAACACTATAATACAAATAACTAGTTAGGGAGGAGTTCTAATCTCAGTCCTGGCAGATGTAAGTGTGTGTGTGTGTGTGTGTGTGTGTGTGTGTGTGTGTGTGTGTGTGTGTGTGTGTGTGTGTGTGTGTGTGTGTGTGTGTGTGTGTGTGTGTGTGTGTGTGTGTGTGTGTGTGTGTGTGTGTGCATTTATTTGTTTATAGGTGCAACAGTTTTAGGCCATTCCCACACAGTACACTTCCTAGTGCTCCACTTTAGTAGTCCTGCTGATGTCATTCTCCTTAGAAGTACCTTTGCACAGCCCCAGCCCTAAGAGCTCTGCGGTGCATGCAATAACTATGTAACAGTATAATACAAATAACTAGATAGTCAAGGGTTCCATTCCCAGTCCTGACAAATGTGTGTGTGTGTGTGTGTGCGTGTGTGCGTGTGTGCGTGTGTGCGTGTGTGCGTGTGTGTGTGTGTGTGTGTGTGTGTGTGTGTGTGTGTGTGTGTGTGTGTGTGTGTGTAAGTGTGTATGTTTGTTGGATGATGTACATTGATGACTTCCTCACCCACAACACTTCCCAGTGCCCTACTTTAGCAGTCCTGGTGATGTAAGTAACCATAGAAGTACTTTTATGCACTTGTCAGCCCTATAAGCTCTGTAGGATGTGCAATAACTGTGTAACACTATAGTACAAATGACTAGATAGGCAGGGGTTCTATTCCCAGTAGTGGTAAACGTGTGTGTACAAGTGTGTGCAAGTTTGTAGGCTGAAGTATTTTGAGGACTTTCCCATCCAGTACACACCCCAGTGCCAAATTTAGCAGTTCTGCTGATGTAATTCTCCTTAGAAGTAACTTTAAGCACGTTTCAGCCCTGTAAGCTCTGTAGCACATGCAATAACTGTGTAACACTATAGTACAAATAAAGAGATAGGCAGAGGTTCTTTATTCAGGCCTGGCAAATGTGTGTGTCTGTGTGTGTGTGTGTGTGTGTGTGTGTGTGTGTGTGTGTGTGTGTGTGTGTGTGTGTGTGTGTGTGTGTGTATAAGTGTATGCACAAGAATTTGTAAGTATATGTTTGTAGGCTAAAGTATTTTGAGGACTTTCCCACCCAGTACACATCGCAGTGCCCTACTTTAGCAGTCTTGCTGATGTCATTCACCTTAGAAGTACCTTTGTGCACATGTCAGCCCTGTAAGCTCTGTAGCGTGTGCGATTACTGTGTGACACTATAATACAAATAACTAGATAGGCAGGGGTTCTATTCTCAAGTCTGGCAAATGTGTGTGTGTGTGTGTGTGTGTGTGTGTGTGTGTGTGTGTGTGTGTGTGTGTGTGTGTGTGTGTGTGTGTGTGTGTGTGTGTGTATGTTTGCAGAGTAAAGTATTTTAAGGACTTTCCCACCCACAACACTTCCCAGTCTCCTACTTTAGCAGTCCTGCTGATGTCATTGCCCTTAGAAGTACCTTTGGACAGCACTCAGTCCTATAAGCTATGTGATGTGTGTAATAATTAAGTAACAGTATAGTACAGATAACTGGATAGGCAGAAGTTCTGCACTCAATTGTGCCAAATTGTGTGCATGTGAAGGTGTTTGTAAGTGTGTATGTTTGTAGTGTAATTCATTTTGATGCCATTCCCACACAGTAGATTTCCCACTGCCATACTTTATGAGGGCTCTTGATAAAGACCTTGCAGCACTGTTAAATCCTATAAGCTCCATGACATGTGTGATAACTGCGTGACACTGTAGCACACATAACTAGATAGGTAGGTGTTCTAAACTCAATACTGGCAACTGTGATACTGTGTGTGTGTGTGTGTGTGTGTGTGTGTGTGTGTGTGTGTGTGTGTGTGTGTGTGTGTGTGTGTGTGTGTGTGTGCATGTGTCTATGTTTGGGTGAGAATTATATCCTCTGGGGTTGTGGCTTATACCATTTTGAGGTGTGTACCACCCAGTACTCATCCCATTGCCCTTATTTACAAGGCCTGCTGATGTCATTTACCTTAGATGTACCTGTATACACCTGCCAGCTCTCTAAGCTCTGTGGCATGTACAATAACTGCATAATACTATATTGGAAATGCTTAAATAGATAGGAGTTCTAATCTCAATACCGAAAATTACAGTAGTGTGTGTGAAGCATATCCCCTATGGCTGTTGTTTGTGCAGGTTATAGCATTTTAAGGCCGGTTGACCCCTACCCATGACATCACCTTAAAGACCCTGTTAATGGCATCTGCCTCACATGCACCATGTAACACTATACAACCCATACCAGTCATCTGTAGAGATGTACATAGGATATCCATATGTTTGCAATCTATATGCAGTATATGTCCCCTGACAATGTGCTTTCCTGTGACATCATTGCCAAATATGTCACAGTTACTGTACTGACACACATGACAGCCTCAGACATTGTACCTGACTGATTCATTGTGCTGATACAAAATCTGTCACTCTATCACTTGTGCAGGTTTATAGGACCAATAGACAAGACCAATCACTATGTTTTATGGATTATCCCACCATACATGAAGGCAATCACAAGATTACCTGTTGTAAGAGGTTGTGTGTTATGTCCCAGGAATATAATCTATGTGGACCATGTCATGTCTACGCAGCACTATAGTTCATACAAGTGGATGCATAGGGTTACTAATATGTCTATTGGCAAATGTGTATGTGTTTCTGTGTGCACATCCCCTGTGGCTGTCTTCAGTGTGTGCATGTGATGGCTATTCCATTTTGTGTGCCTCTTCCACCCTGAGAACTCACCCATTGCCAACCTAGTGTCATCCCATACAAATGTCATCCACTGTACAAGCACAGTTACACAGTTTATTACAGCAAGTCACTGTGGTGCAATGGTCATATCACTGTGTATTGCACATTAATAGATGGGTAGGTCATCTACTCTAATAAGTGTCACTTCCATGTGCATGTGTGTCTCAATGCATGTCCACATGCAGCGGTGTGCATGTTTGTCAGATGGGTCTAACATGTTAAGGGCCTCTGATCCCACCATTGGCAATCCTAACAGCTCCTGAAATTGTAACTCACTTTAATAGTAGTGCCAGACACTGCTACACTACAGTACTGCTGTTCTATCTGTGTTATGTATCTAGCGCTATTGTTCATAAGACTGTGCAGGTAGGGGCTGTGCTCAGCCCTTCACCAGCTGCCTCATGTACAGGACTATGACTCTGTGTGCACTACCAGCACAAGAGGCCAGACATGCATTTGAGATGGCAGACACACATGCTGGTGACTTTCAGGTTAGACTAACACAGGCTGACTTGTGTCAGGAATACATACACCAAAGCTGTCATACACAGTACCAGTCATACCCTCATCAACTCCCTGATGCTTGAGTGGATGTGACAGAAATGGCAGGGGCAACAGGTGCTGATAGCTGAATCTGTTGCAGTTGAAGTAATGACTAAGCTTGTGAAGGACCTAGTGCCAGTACTCAAGTAACCTCCTCTGTATGTGTGAGTCTGTGGGCTTACAGAACACCCAGGTGACATGTATGTAGGCTTGGTGGCTGTGTCAAGGGTATGTATGCGAGGTCACACTGTCTGCCACAATTGCCCCTCATACACTGTTGCATGTAAACACACCTGGTAAATATCTACATATACAGCTGTACCTTAGCTATGAAAAGGTCACTTTGTTTCCACTCTGCCTTACTCATCATTGTTACTGTCAGTAGGCCCAAAGCCTGTAGACACAGACACCTACAACACAACCAGAATATAGTATGTGACACTACAATAAGTCAGCAGTACTAACAGCAGTAGTGCATCATGGCTAACAAGGTACATACACCTCAATGTGTACCCATAACTACTGCCAGCAGACAGCACCTTACACAGCATGACATTGCTATACTGTACTATAGTCACCCTGTGCATCAGACCCATATGAGCATGTACGTGCATCAATGGTATGGATAACAGGGTTGTGGCACAAGTATCATCACATGCATAGGGTGTGGTATTAGATTACCAGAGGCCTAATCTGGGCCATATGGCTGAAAGCATGTGTGTGTGTGTTGTTCAACTGGGCCATGCAGAGGAGCTGTGCATGTCTGGTGGTGACTGACATGTGAAAAGGATGTGTGAGCATTTGTCTGCACACCATCAAGCTATGTGGATGCCCAATACAGGGCTATGTTGGACATCCATGGACCATACATGGCAGGATGTATGGTTCATCTACTGTCAGGGATGTGGTAACTGCTTCTGCCAGGAGTAACACTGGCACCACCAGGCCCAAGGACAGATGCTGTACTACTTCCTAATGATGACTGGTGTCTGCTGGATCCACTTCCCTGATGTGACTGGCCAGGACAACATGCCTATGGCCTGCTCTGGTGTGGTGTGGACAGCACCCTCTCTTTGGTAGTGCTATTGGTACTGCCACTAAGGGACTGTAAATGTGCAAAGCCATGTGGGCTCACAGCTGATAATGTTGCTGACCTATGTCCACCTGCCAATGCCCTACTTCCACCACATGATCAAGCACACACATTGCACAGTCGAGCAGTAACAATGTCTCAGCCCATTGTCTACCCACAACATCGGCAAGGTGACGTATGGCATCACAAATTCTGTGGAGGTCATCACACATGGCAGAGAGTGCTGCATTCATGACCCTGAGCATCTGTCTGGTGTTACAGTCAGCATGCACCTGTGCCTCCATGACGGACCATAACATGTGTCTGGTGACACCTGCTGTGGTACTTGTAACAGGGTCTTGATGGGCAGCAGTCCTTTGTCAAGCACCATTGTCCATCTGACTGTGTGTGACCTTGCCTGCTTTCTGCCTGTGGCTGGTGTCTACACTTACACTCACCATACTCAATATACTAGCCTGTTCCATGCCACCACCTTTAACCTGTCCATTATCCATGGCTACTGGGGACTGGGTGTGTGTGGGCATACTGATTGTGTGTGGGGACATGTTGGGCGAAAGTGGGATACTAAACAATGGCAGAGATTCAGGCACCAATAACCCCACCTGTGACTCACTATGACCACCATCATCATGGGAGTCTGCTAAGACACTGACATCAGATTGTGGGGGGGAGGGACACCAACCCCTGTGTTCACCTGCGAGGGGAAGACAACATATGTAAATTAATACCCTGCAACAGTATGTTTGCTGATACACACACACAGACACACACTCACACACACACACACACACACACACACACACACACACACACACACACACACACACACACACACACACACACACACACACACACATACACACACAAACCACACTCCTGGTAGAGTCTGGCTCAGCTGTAACACCTATGGGCCCTTCAGGGTAGACCTTTCAGTAGTTCTGCCTGCTGCAATCCATCTCTTTCACTGGTACTGTAAGGCCCACCATGAAGAATGACAAATCCTACTGTGCGATGGGCCTAGTAGCAGAATGGTAATTGTGTCCAAGATCAATACTACTGGAGTGAGCTATACAGTGTCACCAAGTGCATATGCACATACTGTAAGAGCTGACTTACTGCTATAGAAACTACACACAATGGCAAGGTGTAACGATATGTGATAATAACTGATGAAGGGACAAGGCTATACACTATCACTGCAGTACCTACATAGTTCAGACTCATAGGGATTCATTTCAGACAACATAGCAGGACAGTCCACAATGCATACAGGAAACATGGAAAGTAGTAGGTGCATAGCCTCATAAGATGGTACCAGGCTATTGTCCCTGATGCCCTCATAAGCCTGGCCCAGACTTTCGTCCATGTCCCTTCCAAGCCAGCACCTGTTTCACCTGTCCAACTGGGACACATGTGGGATCCCAGGGGTGTCCCATCCATTTCTCATACAGTCATCTAGCTTCTTCTTCAAGAGGGCTATACATGTACTCCACTAGACATGGGGAGGGAGTGTACTTTACAGACAGTGTATTGTCTGGGAACTACACTATCCCATCAACAAGTCCTATACATGTCACAGACCAGGTGAGGGCCTTGTGAGCATGATGCATGACTGGGATTTGTCTTACAGATATGCAAAAATGCCATCAATGCTGGTTTGGAAATGGCCTTGTATGCCAGACACACATCATCTATGCTCAGTCTGTATGACACTGAGTATAGGGACAGGGTTTTCAGCCTACCTGTATAGGATAGGTGTTACAGACCATGGATTTACCTGGTCAGGAACCCCTGTGGTCTCTGCAACTGCTGGACTTGCTTGGCAAGTTACATGTCAATGGAACCATTGTACTTGCTAATACATCTGATAAGGCTGGGGTAAAAGGATGTTGTGGCCTCCTGGTTCCTGGATGACATACCCATATTTGTGATGTGGGCCATGTAGACAGCCTTCCATCCAACGGTGCTCCCATAGTGAGAAACTGTCAGGTTGCTACCAACCTTGGTGCACAAGTCACCTCACACCTGATTGCATGCTCAGTACATTATTACAGTCATAAGTAGTGTGGATGGCATCTGTCACAGCAGGGAGAATGATGCCTCTCCTGGTATTCATTTTGCAGAAATGCTGCTTGCACCAGTCATTAATTGGCTGAGGGCCTCTTGAGGGATGCTCACATCAGTAGCGGAATGTAAGACAGTAGCTAGCTTGCATCTGTACACCTGGTCAGCCACAGACCACTGCTTTTATCTTGTAACTCAGATACATATATCTCAGACACTAGAGGCCCCCAGACAAATCCTTGGGGTACACCACTTTGGGTTCCACTATTCTGACTGAGTGGGTACTATCTTTGGGATGGATAGCTACCCATCTGGTAACATACAGATTGATGCTTAGCTGTGTAGGAGTATGTATCCTGGCCGCCTGGGGATTATTGTGAGAGAATTCGGCTAGGTGAAGGTAGGCATTGTTCACTATCTTCCTCTCATCTCTATGTTTGTTGACCACTTCAGGGAGGTCAACCAGGTTTAACAGGCCTGACCTCCATTTGACAATACCATGCTGTGTGGGCTCAGGCATTTTGAGGTTGTCAGTGTCCTTTTCATAATGTCCTTGATATTGCCTTCCATGCCCTTGCAGACCAGGCTAGTTAGGCTGATGTGCATAAGGTTGGCTGGATCAGTGGATTGCTCTGCCTTTGCGTATAGGGATGACAGTGGTTGTCCTCTGTGCAGATAGGATGACACTAGTGCTCAGGCTTTGGTTGACTACAGTATGTAATGGATCTGAGAGCTCATGCCTGTGTTCATTTTTGATGCAGCCAGGAATGGTATCAGCCCTATGGAGACATCTGTGTGGTGCCTTTGAGAGGGCATTACAGACCTGCTTCCTGATAATGAGGGGAGGGGGGGCAGGCACTGTGCATGCACATGTGTACCAATGGGGGGATGGGGGGATGTTTACACTTCACCTGTCTACAGCCGGTCGCCTATATCTATGCTGTATGTATATGTGGTGTTATTAACCACCACTACAGAGCAGATCTGTGTGTTGCCTCTGGGATTGAAGACACATGTGTGAAAGGCCTAGTGATTGGTCTTGGTGGATGTGTGCAATTTGCACTCACAGATAGCCTTAGAGTGATTTACCTGTGACCTTATTTTATTGTGCAGACCAAGGTGATATTGCTTCCAATAAGGAACCTTTTCCTTCTTGGCCCTGTCCAGCAATTATTTCCACCTATTATGGTATTTGTGTACCACTGCAGTCCACCATGGACGTTTACCCTACATTGAGGGAGGTGATGTTGTTCTGTCAGGTATTGCTGAGTCCATACAACTATGTAGGTGCCCACTTAGTATTGCTGTGTTAGCCTGGACACTACTGCTAGTTCCAACTGGTGGGGCATTTGCTGTAAATCTACTTCTCCCTGCTCTGAGGAGATTTATAGTCAGTTGTGTAAAGTTAATTTTGTTTGACCCTGACAAAGTGGAGGCAGGGGAGATGGTGACCTGAACAGTGATGGCTATGTGGTCAGATCTTACCAAGGAGGATGACACTGTAGGAGTGCTACAGTGGTTACTCATGTTGGATAGGACCAGGTACTGGATATTTCAACCTGTCATAGGAGTGTTGACCAGCTGATCCACTGCATTGTCATTGACAAAGCTGAGGAATCTTTGTGCATTCATGTTTGGGTGGCATAGGTCATGCACACTACGGTTGGGTAGTTGAAGTCACCCAGAAGCAGGGTAGATGATTGAATCCTGACATATTTCAGCAAGTCCCAATAGGTGTGGTGGGTGCCCATAGGCATGGTTAGAGGCCTGTAGCTAGCTATGATTTGAGTAGGTGTTTTGTCAATTGTTAACTGCACTCGGGATGTCTCCCATGCATCATACTGTCTGCCCAGCCTGGAGGTGTGTATGTGTATGATAATTTTATTTATTTATTTAACATTTGTTGACCATGAAGTCCAACTAGGACAGAGCCTATATTCAGTGGATGCCCGGGGAGAAACGCTCCATACACGTCTTTAGAATGTGGGAAAATAACCTGAGTACCCAGAGGATATCCACATGAATGCAGGGAGAACATGCAAACTCCACACAGAAGGCATGCCAGCTGAAAATCAAACCGGAGAACATCTTGCTGTGAGGCAACAACATTAATCATTGCACCACTATGCTGCCAGTGATAATGTTCAACATTCCACCTGTTGTGGCTTTGCAGCCCTCCATTTGCGGGGCTAAATGTATGGTTGGATGAGTAACCTGGCAAGGTTAGTGTGCTGTCCACAGCTACAAAGCAGGTGTCATTGACTGCACAAATTTTGGCATCCTACAGGACAAGGTACGCCTGCATTGACATGGGTTTCATGCTAAGACACCTAGCTCCTGTTAGACGAAGACATCTGCACAAAGGAAAATATTACTGGTGGGCAAGGGCCAGAAAATAGTATCACTTTATGAATCTAGCTGTAACACACTTAGTTGCCAGCAAAGATGGTGTCGCATTCACAGGTCTACTCCACAAGATATGACATCTGATAATCAAATGTATGCTATTATGTTGTGACTTCAGTCTTTAATGGGTCGCCAGTGATGTACCAGGCAATATACAACTTTATGAGGCATTGACTACAAATATGAGGCAGACATGTGGTCAGTCTGCAAAACTCTGGATAATGCACCTGTTGTCTATTATGCACGTACCCTATATAAGTCTCATACATTTGTAAGACAAGCATATGTATCATAGTAGCATTCACAGGTGACATATGAATATTTACAACATCCCAGGTAGCTGGACTAGCAATGTCACACTCAGTATTGGACAACAGATACTCCAGTAGTAGTAATACATGATCTGACCTTTGCTGGGGTGACTCAGGGTCCAGAGATGTGATCCATGTCAATGCAGACAGGGCAAGCAGGAATGGCCATAGGTGCCGGACAGCAGTATGTGATTCCACCAGGTCTTGTTGCGACCTAGTGTTTAACTTCCTATTTGACATTATTGCTTCCCCCTTTCTGCATTCCTTTATAAGCTTATGTAACTGACATACATATTATAGTGCTGAAGAGTTTCCTCAGAATAATGGAAATGGTTAGGTTTGTGTAGTCGCAATCTGTCTTTGTGTAGATGGGTTCAGACCTGTGTTGCATAGGCAGCAGCTTGTCTTTTGTAGGTAATGCTTATGAGCAGGTAATGGCCTGTGCACCAAATGGTGTCTCCCATTTGCTACTTGCATCTAGAGCAGCTGTGTTGTCTTTCCATTAACCAATGCCATAGCAACACAGTGTTAAAATTAAGTCCTTCATGTGGGCCTTGCCCCTCTTCTTTGACTGTGTGGAGGACATTAGGGAGGTGTGGGGGCTACACCTTCACAGACGGTAGGTGGAAATACCTCTCAAGACAAGACATGTGGAGACAGCCCAACAACATGGGGGACAAAGCTTCAGAATTGGGTACAGATTGCTGTTATACACATAGAGGATTGCCAGATTAACAGGGTTTGTCTGGACATGCATTTTCTGCATGACTTGATGTCTGGCAGTGATATGTCTCTGACATACCTCTCAACTGTCCAGATGTCCACAGACTGCCCAGAGGTTTGTCTGTTATGTTTGGTCTGTTCCTCAAACAATATCTTTTTTTGAGAAATCAGTAGGATAATGTGAGGATTGTAGTCAGTAAATATTTACATCCATTAGTGTTTCAGACATCATATCCTTCAGGAATGTTATGTTACAACAAACCCTGTAACGCCAGTGACTGTTTCAGTTTGTAACACCATTATGTGAGATAATCCCTCTTTTCGGCCCCCTGTCTGTCAAGTACATCATGCTTTGCCCAGATGTCTTGTAGTAAGAGGTTCAGAGGTATGGTATATCATTATTCACTGACTGCACTCCTGATATCATCCCAGTGACTTAGCAGACATCTGGAAGTGGTATGCGACAGTGGCCATAAATATGGTCCCACACGCTGGACATTCTGTGGAAATCTGTACAGTTGAGAGTTATGTATGTCTGGCCATTGTTAGCAGACTTCCAAGACTGTGTAGCAGTGTTGTGTGTAAATGTTTGTTGGGCTGAGTAGGAGAGTAGCAGATGTGAGTGTCATAGATCCTTTTTTATTAGACTGTGCATGCTGCTACAGTTGCTGGTGGTCTATCAGGTGTATATGTTTGTAGGGGAAGACTGTGAAATGTCCTGTAACACCTCAGAGATTCCAGTACACTGTGAGTTGGGTCAGCATATGTCGGTGTAGTGTATGACTGGTAATCAGGATATGTTTGTTCAAACAGTTGTTCTATTCTAGAGTTCATTTTGGTTCTGGTATGTTGCTGTGACTGTGGTGCAAATGGTTGTGAGTGGACATTTCCGAAACCAATATCTGCTTTACCCTACAGTTCCATCCCTGTAGTACATGATACATTTTTAAATACATGGGTAATTCCCCAGAGCTGATTTGAGGTAGTGTCGTGTTGGTCTTACTGTGGTTCAGAAGGTGTTGGATGAAATGGTTGGCAGCTCTCACTGTTTTTTCTATTCTGTTACATGACTGCAGTCATACCTTTCCACTGTCCAAATGTCTAAACACTGTCCAGATGTGTGGCTCATATGTTTGGTTTGTTACCCATAACAGTTGTGGGTTTCTGCCAAATTATTGGGATGATGTCAGCATTGACATCAGTAAATGATGACATTCATTTGTGTTTCAGGCCTAGAATCTATCAGAACGTTTATGTTAAATCAAACCATGCTACTCTAGCAGACTTCTACACGTATAACAGCCATATTTCAAAGATGTCACTATTGTTTGCTCTTTATCCCCCACTTTGTCAGGCGTTTTGCAGATGTCTTGCAGTAAGAGATTGGTTATCTATCTCTCTCTCTCTCTCTATATATATATATATATATATATATATATATATATATGTATACATATATGTATAAATATCTATACACACCACACACACACACACACACACACACACACACACACACACACACACATATATATATATATATATATTTATACATATATAAGAGTGCTATGCATATATATTTTTTTCCCTTATGTTAAATTACTGTAGTGCATGATATGTTTCTAATAGCATTACAAATTCCTACAGCTCAGATGGTGTAGAGGTACATTGCTGTGATTGTAGTGCACAGGGTCCTGGGTCCACGTCTTGGAAGTTTTGACTGTTTTCATTAATGCTAAATGACCAGAATGTATGATATGTTTGTAAAAGCTTTGCAAACCCCTACAGCTCAGATGGTATAGTGGTTCATTGCTGTGATTGTAGTGCCAGCATCCTGGGTTCGAGACTTGGAAGGGCTGATTATTTATTGCTGGACAGAACAAGGGCTGATGGAGACAGAGTGATTAAGGCACTTTTAAGCTGTTGTAAACAGGTTTGCATGGTTTTGCAGGGAGCTAAGCAATGCTAACAGATGATTAAGCCTCATAGCCTCACTTAGCACCGCTTACTTCCACTTACACCAGCTAGGCATTGCTGAGCAGTGCTAACCATTGCTCAGTTTTCATTTTTAGGGAATATCAGACAAATGACTTTTAATTAATCATTATTGACATATTAGTAAGTGTATATGATTTACTTTACATGAGGTTCCTCACTGTGCTTTCATTACGTTACCATGGGGTGTGACTATACTGTATGAGACACTTGTGTCTACATGGGTCATTTCACGTTATATGCATTCACACTTACATTTTAGACCAGCTACAATAACCTGATTGACAAATAATTGCTACATAATTTAAATTTAAAATAATAATTTTAACACTGTTTTGCCTGTAAAAATAGAGTGACTGTCATGGTACTCGAACCGTGAACACCTGCCTACAAAACTGAGACTCTAACCACTACACTATCTTGGTGTGGGGGTTTTAGTTGTATATTTTTATTTATCTCCTATGGGATCTTTAAGCAATGCTGAACAGAGGGCCATAACATGCACACATGCTCAGCTATGCTTAAACATACCTTAGGATGTTAAAAAAATAATTTAATAAACCCACTTTATTTACATATATCTGTACTCCGTGTCAGTCACAGTAAGGGAAATTGTAAAGGGACACATACAAACTTAGGAAGTGTGACTGTGGTTTTCTATCAAATCATTGGCAAATCACTCGGGGTTTAAGACAGAACATACTGACAGACATCTGGGTTTCTGACTTCATACCCTTCAGGACATCTGTGTTAATGCAAACCTTTATTCTATCAACTTTCTGGGTTTGTAAGTGCAATATTTAAAAAGTGTCCCTATTTTTCTGCCTTTGTCCACCCATTATTTATGGCTTTACACAGCTTTCTTGCTCTAGGAAGTTGAGAGGTATGTGATGCAGGCATCTGGGCATTCTGCAGAAACGTATAGAGCGAAGAGGTATGGCCATATGGCACGTATACAATGTCAGATATTTGGGTTTCAGTCTTCATACCCTTCAGGGAGTCCATGCTAATGCAAACCTTTTATTCTATCAATTTTTTGGGGTTTGTAAGTGCAGCATTTAAAAAGTGTCCCTATTTTTATGCCTTTGTTCACCCATTATTTATGGCTTTGTACATCTTTCTTGTGCTATTTGGTTGGGAGGTATGTGAGGCAGGCATCTGGGCATTCTGCAGAAACCTGTACAGTGGAGGGGTATGGCCGTACGGCACTTGTACAATAGCAGACATTTGGGTTTCAGTCTTCATATGCTTCAGAAAGTCTGTGCTAATGCAAACCTTTTATTCTATCAACTTTCCCAGTTTGTAAGTGCAATATATAAAAAGTGTCCCTATTTTTGTGCCTTTGTCCACCCATTATTTATGGCTTTGTACAGCTTTCTTTCTCTTGGAGGTTGAGAGGTATGTAAGGCAGGCATCTGGGTATTCTGTGGAAACATGTATAGTGAAGGGGTATGGCCATACGGCACTTGTACTTTGCAGAGGGTGTGTGACAGAACCTGCCACACACCCCGTGCATTGATTTCTTGCTCCCCTATCCATTTCAGTGTTCCCGGACACTGACATACTAGTTTTATTTGATTTCAGTGTCTGCAGACACTGAAATGCTTTTAAAAAGTGCCGTACTGCACTTTCTGAGTGCAGGGGGGGGGGTAGATGTACTTGCACTTCATAAACACACCCCCTGCACTCAGTAGTGTTCATGTCTGTTTAGCCTTAGCAGCAACATGCCTTCATGAATATGCAAGCTGGGCTGCTGTTAAAGCTAAGGGAAAACAGACACAGTTCACTTCATACAGGAATAGTACTATTCCTGCGTGAAGTCTACTGAATCCAGGGGGTTTGATTGATATCCTGTGCAGCTCAAAAAGTGGAGAAAATCTTTTTCTAAAATCAATTTATGGGTTAGGTCAAGACCATGTCTAAAAGGTGCTCAAATACCCATATGTTTTTACATAATTCCAGTTTAGCTAGGTAGGCTTAAATCCTATAATGCAGTGTTTTGGAGACATTTTTGCTTAATTTTATTTTTCATGAATTTCACCCATAATTCCTAGAATGAAAATAAATAAACAGAAACAGAACTTTCATAATTATAACACATTTAGTCATCTGTGTTACTTCTTGACACCAAAATAAATAGGATAAGATCTTTAACTATTGCACCTGCAGCATGGTCTGAGGAAAATATTGCTTTTAAATGTAAACTTTCCTCTAGGGTTACTTCATCTTCACCCCATCTAAGTAATTACCTCATTCCTTCACTGGTAATGGTATGCAGATCCACAACTATCTAACAAAAATCAACATGTCTGACTTTTGCACTGACATCAATGCCATTATAATAATTTAAGTACTATTGTCTGAAGTGTATAAAGTGAAATATTTCAACTAGCACAAGAACATAATGCAAAAATGTATATGCTATTAACTAAACATTCATTCCAATTAATCATTAGCTAATTTCAAATATAATTATCTTCAATGTGTGCAATGTTGAGAGATATGTGTCTGGCAGGAATTCAGAACCTTTGGGTAGCACACAACAAATATATGCATGGCTCACAAGAACACAGAGTGCTTGTGACTCACAGATAATGCAAAGTCTACTCCTAATTTAAGTAGGGTGATAATCTATGTAAATTTGATTAGCAGAAGATTTGATAGTTGGAAGCATTCTGGATGCAAAGTATTTGGGTGAAATGAGAAATTATGAACTGGCACAGCATATGGGAACAAAAGGACCACAGCAAATATTTGAAGACTTGTATCAGGAATGGATCATGCAAAATAACTTCATATAATCCAGACAGTACAGCAAATCATGCCAGTTAGAGGTACTCTGTGAAAATGTGTACAGTTCCTCACATTCTATATTAACAGGGGCTAAAATGTTGATTGACTACTTGGCAACATTGACGCCAAAATGACTGAATATGGGCTATCCTATAACAAAGAAATCAGGGATGTGTGACATTGAAACATAAGTTACAGAACATACAAAATGTAATTCATACAGAAAAGTAGTTACTGTGTTAAAATAAGTAAACACTATGTAAAATATGAGCAATTGCTTATAGTGTACAATAGGCACCAAGACAAACAGAAAAGCATCAAATAAAGCAGTGACCATTACTTGCACTGGTGAAAGAGGACATATCACACAACAACTAGGAAGATATACACAGGATAAATATAGGAGGCTGAGACATATCACATCTCAGTGCTGACAGGGGGCAGTCACAATTCATTCCACAAGGACGGTCATGCAGTATGCCACCAGTTTTTTCCACTGGATGCCCCCATTAAGTTCTGAGGGTTGGCCCCCGTGGTCTCCTATGGGTAGGTCATTGTGCTATTCTCTATGGTGTCCCACAGGGGGTAATTGGGGTGCCCTACTCTGAGTAACTATACTGTGAAACCATCCCAGCAGCTGGAAATTTTCCAAATCAAGACAGAATCATAGATTCAAAGGCTGAGTTTTTCAAAGTAATGATTATAACTACTAGCTTTCAAAATGCTTGACTGTGCTGACCATCATGTTGATAAAACAGCAGTATTGATAAAACAGTTCCACTCTGTATCAAATTTAATGAGAAATTTGAAAACAATCCCTGAGGTGGAATATTTGCATAAATAAATTATGTAACAAGAAAAAGAAACTGCTTAATGTTTATAAGAGGTCTCATTTTACATACATTAACAGCACACTTAAGAAAACTAACAAAGAGCTTAAAGGAAGCATTAGGAATCTCAAAGCTGAATATGAAATTAAAATAAAAACTAAATTCTCTCAGCCCTCTCAAAAATTAAGAACACTGCATGCATGAGCCCTGATGACATACCATGCTTAGCTGACTATTAGTGCCAAATATGGCATTTCTAAACCCCTACTTAACCTCTTTGATTTAAGCCTTTCCACTAGAAACTTTCTTAAAGCCTAGAAAATAGCCATTGCAATGCCATTATACCAGGGTGACCCAATCACTGACCCTGGTAATTATAGATGCATTAGCACATTAACCTCATATGTAAAGCTATGAGGAGCATTATCTCACACTTCATTAATCTGGACATTGATAATCTCTTAACTCTGGACCCTTGCCAATTCAGCTTTAATTCATAGATTCATATGTGCATACTAGGCTAATGACCACTGGCACTGGACCCTTTATAGGCCTAGCCATGCATCACAAATTTGTCTGCAAGGTTTATTAGCCTTACAGTTTATTTCAAGGGGTATATTTAAGCCAGGGTATGATTTATAGACTGCCTCTGATGATTAGAGGCATAGATGTTAGACCTGGGGTGAATTCCTGATTGCCCATCCACTGGTCCAAGTTATGCTTATAGGTTCATAGGCTCATAGGAGATTACTAGGCTAATAGCTCAAGAGCCATTACATGCCTAATCAGTTTTACCCAAATTTTACCCAATTTTTTGTCCCTGGGGGAAGATAACAAGGGTTATTAACTGGGGTTTTGACTATTTTTACAGACTGCCTCTGTTCATAATGGACATGGGTGCGACTCCAGGAGTGAAATTGCAAATTTCTGATCCATTGGTCCACATTGCACTTGAGGATGGTCAGGGAAGGGGTCTGCTTCACATGAATAGGAAGCCTATTACAGAGGGCAGGCAATCTCTTGGACACATATCTGTCTCTCCAGCAAGGTATATTCATGTCAGAGATCAGGTTTAGATCTTTGGAGCAGGTTACCTTCATGCAGTTAGTTTTGCAAATATGCAACATTTTCATCAGGACTGAGTCAGAGACTATCTTGTAGGTTAGAGGAAGATCACTCCTCAGCAATTGGTAGGGAACTGAATACAGTGATAGCACTTTTAATTGGTCCAAATATGACATGTGGGTTATAACCTTAAAATGGGTTAGGGAAAAACTCTGCTTTCCATGTATGAGAAACCTCTTCCAGAGGAGGGGAAATGCTCTGAGACACATACCTGTCACTTCATCATGTCCTGTTTATGTTAAATGCAAAATTCAAGGCCCTAGATTGAGTAGATCTGATGCTACTGGTTTTGCAGATGTGCAAAAAGTCCATTAGGATGGGATCCAAGGATGCCTTGTATGCCAGGCATGAATCATCTCTCAACAGTCTGTAGCAAACTGAGTATAGAGCTAGGGCTTTGAGGTGATGTGCACAGGACATGTTATTTATACCCTGTATTCTTTTTGTGAGGAACCTCTGTGGCCCTTCCAGTTGCTGCATATGCCAGGTCAAGTACATACTAAAGGAGACTTTGTCCTCAATGATGGGTCTGATGAGTGCTGAATACAGAGGAACAATGACATCCTTTGACATAGACACCATAATCTTGTTCATAAGAAGAGTAACATAAGATGATTTCCTTACAGTCCTTACTTTCCTTAAAGTATGATTACAGGTTTGTGAAAAATTAGTACTATTTCAATCTTTGATGTTAGCTAAAAGTGCTCTTTGTTGCACCAGGAAATATGCCCAGAACTGACTACTCCTGCAATTCATATGGCATTATGGCATTAACCATGTTGGCAGCATATATAAATATGACTGAAAATTATTTTTATGAGACCCATTGCTCTTACTACTACTGGAACTGTCTGTCTATCTATCTTCCATATTGCCCTCAATTCTGCCTGCAAATACTGGTATTTTATAACTTTGTGTGTCTCTGCACATAAGATGCTGTAATCACTGGATGTAGCAATTTCAGTGATCAATGCTACTTGTGTCATCTTTTCATAAACTACTTTACCTGGTTTTCTCACATCTGTTTTTTAACTATTGGTAATGAGTGAGCCTATGTGACATAAACATCATCATTTGTTATAATGCTTTGTGGCTTATGTTTCTAATGCTTCTCAGCCAGTTTAATAGCTATTTGACAGAAGCCATGAAGTTAAAGTCACAGGTGCCATTTCTGAAAGGAAGACATTACCACTGGTGTACCTCGAGGCTTAGTGTTGATTCCTATCCTACTGACATCTATGTCTCAGTCCTTCAGGTCAGCACTCCTTGACTATGGTTAATGAAGTTTCCAGATGACTGTAAATTGGGCGTTGTTATTCTATCTTCAACCGACACACAGTTATTCCAGCATGGGTTAGACCATGTTAACTATTGGTGCAAGGACAATGGTCACAAATTAAATGTAAAAAAATGCAGCATAGTTAATTTTTGTAAATAAAACAGCTTCACATTCCATATAAGGTATGCATCCATCCCATCAGAGACTGTTGTAGTGCATCCAGATAATTCCTTTTCATTTGACCATCATGTTTCGGGTCTATATCACATTATCGAAATTCCAAAAT
This sequence comes from Protopterus annectens, assembly GCF_019279795.1. NCBI lineage: Eukaryota > Metazoa > Chordata > Ceratodontiformes > Protopteridae > Protopterus > Protopterus annectens. The sequence goes on from NC_056729.1 coordinate 144,209,278, forward strand.
GTCGAACACCATAAGCTTAACCTTGGAATCTCGAAATGTGATATACTCGAACGCTCAGAACAGCAAATTTTTTCCAAGTGAAAAAATTTGCTGTTCTGAGAATAGACACACACAGCACAAGCACACCAAAATACATAATCTACACATACACACTTCACAGAACCCTACACTAAACCGTACATACACTACTAGCTATCCACTTACCTTAACCCCACCTTAACCCTAAGGTCCCTAACTAATGCACACTCACCTTACCCGCTCCCTAACCCTAGGATCCCTAACTATCACATACTCACCTTACCCACTCCCTAACCCTAAGGTCCCCAACTATCGCACACTCACATTACCCGCTCCCTAACCCTAACGTCCCTAACTATCATACACTCACCTTACCCGTTCCCTATCCCTAAGGTCCCAAACTATCACACATTCACCTTACCTCAGTCTGTTTGCACACTTACCTTAACCCAGTCCGTCACCTTCGCACCAAAGTCGAGGAAATAACGAAGCCGCAGAAACGTCCCACCGAATACTTTCCCTAGGAAAGTATTCGGTATTCTGCAGCTTTGCTATTTCAAGCGTTCACTGAATTGAGGTCAATATTATAACATTCAAAGTTTTAAGACTAAGATGTTATAATATAGACCCCATGTCTTTTCAATAGTTTGGAAAGCTTTCTATCTGACTCATCTGATTTCCAAAGATATCTCCACCAGATCAAAAAATGTCTTTGTTCTCCTTTTTTCACATCTTATGAGACCTATTACTGAATATAATGTGAGCTTTGGCATGTATTTATCTAAACATATCACACAACTTGAGTGACCTCAGTGATTCATAACTAAAAAGATCAGTGGTCTCAAAAACCTTGATTATCAGTAAAGACTGGCAGCTCTTTCTCTGTACTTGGCTCTTACAGACTCATCCATGGAGATCTTTGACTAGCCTTTTGAGCTATGAAAGATGCAACCCTATTTGACCTCTTATTCCTTCACAGAACTAATGGTACCTCAAATTGATGGGAGGAGATTGGTATTATGGTTAAGGTGTTTACCTTACAGACACAAGGTGCAGTGTTCAAGTCTCACATGGAGGTAACTGGCTAGGCTTAAAATGGCCCAGAAGGGCAGTCAGCTTAGTACTAATCTGTGAACCTAAAGGAACAAAACATTCATCAGAAATGATAATTCAATAAAGGTGTGTTTAAAAAACAACAAATAAGACACATTAGCACGATAAATTCATATCCCATCAAATTCATCACCTCCAGAACATACTTCTGCTACCTGTCAAGCCAAGTAGCACCCTTGCAACCTTCAAGTGAAACTTATATAATTGGATGGGGAGCCTCAATCTCCAGTAGTCTATCTTGTCTCATCCTCCTTGAGGCTAGAGGGAACTTCTAAATAGGATTTTCTGGATACATTTGAAATGGCCAGCAGACTGATTACCTAGTACTTACCTATGAACATATGAACAGACATACACATAACTCTCTCTCTCTCTCTTCTCAGAGGTCCAGACAAAGACAAAAGGCCTGTGGCTGACCAAGTTTGTGGATGACTGCAAGTTGGGTGCTCTTATTGACTCCCCAAATTATGTTAACAAACTGCAAGAGAGTCTCACAGCAACAAATGACTGGTGCGAAAGTCATGCCTTAAGTTAAATGCAAAAAATGTATTATCCTACCATTCAGCAAAAACACAGTCCCTGCTGATTACCACATCAATGGCAACCCCCTAAGCACACAACCTGTGGTGAGAAACCTGGGTACTCAGGTTGACTACAATCTCACAATCGACTGTGGTCAGAAAAGCCTTCTACTTGGTTAATTTCATAAGTAAAGGGATTGCATCCAGAAAAAGAAGGTTATTACCTCTCTGTACTCATCCCTCATTAGGCCAACAATTGAGTATAACGCCCCATTTGGTATGTACCTCTCCAAACAGCTGCACCAACTGGAAAGGCCACAGAAATAACACACAAGAAGAAACCATGACTTGCAACACTTGTCCTATGTGGACAGGTTCAAATCATTGTCACTCTACTCAGTATCATACAGATGGCTCAGAGGTGATCTGTGTCTCACCTACAAGGAAATATCAGACCCTGCCCTACTAAAGATGCTCCATATCCGTAAGTCTAACTCCTCAGGCATTACATCCTCAAAAGGCCTAAATCTAATATGTGACATAAACAAAACCTGCTGGCGATAAAGGTTTGTCTCCCAGATGCTGCCCCATCACTGGAATAGATTTCCCATACATGTCAAACAGAGCACCTCACTGACCCTCTTCAAGCGCAACCTTGATGAGTGGATGGTAAACCACAAATTTGTCCCAGGGGTTCCATCTGTGTCCCTCATTGACAAGGGCAACAGGTGCTGACTGAGGTTTGCTTTTTGGGGATAAACTCTTGGCTAGGTTTGTAAGGGCCTCAGGGCCATTAGCCTAGTAACCTCCTGTGATCCTATGATTTGTTACTTTTCTTTCTTCTACTATTAATATTTATTTTTACCACAGGATTACCTGACCTAAAATGTACTAGTGTTGCATGCCATGAATACATTATTAAAACCAGATGAGATATTGTCTCACAAACCAGGCAGAGGTCACCTGCAAGCATTCTAGAAGAAGCAGCATAATTGCAATTTCTGGATCCTAAATAGTTCCACTTTTCCATTTGTGACTTTTCTTGTAAGAAGTTATTGTAGCTTTTTTAGTTATTTCAGGTGGCTGGTTAAAAGACAACACAATGTAGCACTGTACTGAGTAGTACATTATATCACTGATGTAGGAGGTGAAAATATGTTTGCGAGTTGTTACGTCTGCATGCTATATTTCAAAATGTGCACTAATATTTGCAAAATTAAATGTTCCACAGTTTAATAACAGGAGACATCTTAGTGATGAGGACAATTATCATTAATACTTGCAATGTGAACTATAAATCTTGTGAGATATTATTTATATGTTGTTGATTATGCAAATATGGATAAAAATGTCAAATTTATGTAAATACCTCAATAATCAAGTACAAAAGAATAGAATTTCTAAACACCATATGAAAACACTTTCATCCTTGGCGATGTTAATATTGATTGGAATAAAATTAACTCTCCTTCTCCCTCCCTATTCATTAACCTGTACAACTTTACCCAAGTAATTCACACTATCACACGCCCAAATAAACACCACCCCCCAGGATCCATCATCGACTGGATCTTAGTCTCCCACCCAAACAAAATAACACTCTCTGGCACTATCCCAGACACCTTTAGTGACCATCTCCCTGCATTCATACATCGCTCAAACAACACAACTAAACATCAGCACCATTACATCCACACTCGTAATCTCAGCAACTTCAACCCCTCTAACTTTTCAAACACTCTTAAACACATTAACTGGCAAATTCTAAATACTCTTCCCCTTGACAACGCAGTAGAACATTTCAACTCCACTTTCCTAAAAATTCTCAACTCCCAAGCCCCTCCAAGAAACAAACGAGTCAAAACTAATTCTGCTCCATGGCTCTCCAAAGAAACCAAACAAATCATGAATTGTAGGGACAAACACTGGAAGCTCTACCAGAAGAATAAGATACCTTCCACCCTGCTTCAATACACACAACTTCGCAACCAAGCAAAAAAACTAATCATCTCTGACAAAAAAAAACTATTATAATAAACTTCAGTCTAACGATAACGTAAACCCAAAACAATTCTGGAAATCTACTAATTCCCTACTCCTCCCAGGATCCAGGAATAATCCCTGCCCTGACCCTAGCATAACTGACTCAGAACTCAGCTCTCTCTTTAACACATTTTTTACTGACTCTATAGCTAATCTTACCAAATCTTTCCCAGACAACAATCCTTCCTACTCTCATTCCTCTTCTCCCTCCTACCCTCCTCACTCCCCTCCTAATTTCAATCTCAAACCTGTTTCAGCTACTTTTATAAAGAGACTCCTCACTAAACTAAAGCCTTGCTCAAATGCCCCTGACAACATACCCTCCTCCTTCCTCAAAGCTGCTGCTGAAGGTATTGCCATCCCTATCAGCATCCTAATCAATAAATCTTTAAAAGAATCTTACGTACCCAAACTCTGGCGTGCTGCCTTCATCCTTCCTCTTCATAAAGGAGGCAAAAACACTAATATCTCCAACTTCCGCCCAATCGCCCTTCTTTCACCTATATCAAAAATTCTTGAAAAATGTGTCCACCACCAACTTATGCCTTTCTTAACCCAAAATAACCTCATAACTCCCACCCAGCATGGTTTCCGCCCTGGCCACAGCACCATTACCACCTTACTATCCTTCTTAGATACAGTAAATCAGGCCCGAGACTCCGGCTTACTAGTATCCTCAACACTACTAGATCTTTCTAAAGCCTTCGACACTATCTCCCACAATCACCTACTCTGACATCTCTCTAACCTTCATCTCTCCCCTGAAACCCTCTCCTGGTTCTCCAGCTACCTATCTGACAGATCACAAGCTGTCAGTTAGAATAACTCTACCTCCTCCTTCCTGCCCACACCCACCGGTGTTCCCCAGGGATCCATCCTTGGACCCATGCTTTTCAACATCTTCATAAATAACCTTCACTCTGTCATCCCTGACACAACAGTTATCCAATATGCTGATGACTCCACCTTAGTTTGCTCCGCTGCCAACTTGCCAGCATTACTGTCAAAAACTCAAATAGCTTTTTCTACTACTGAGAACTGGATGCACTGCAACCATCTCTCTCTCAACTCTAATAAATCTAAAATACTTCTCTTCCCACCCACCAGGGCCTACTCCTTCGACAAAAATGCTTTCAAAGTCCTTAGCCAAAGCAACACTGCCACAGAAGTGGTTCCTTCTGCAAAACTCCTTGGTATCACCATAGATGAATACCTTAAATTTGATATCCACGTACAACAAAACATCAAGAAAACCCACCAAAAACTTGGTATGCTCTACAGGAATAACCGCTTTCTCTCCAACTCCTCCAGGCATACTTTAGCAACTACCTATCTCCTTCCTTCCTTACTATATGGAGCCCCTCTTCTAACTAACCTGTCTTCTTCCCTCACCTCTAAACTTGAAACTTGCTACAATAAAATCTCCAAATTCGCAACCAAATCCAAAACCTGTACTCATCACTGCCTCTCCCTACAATCATTGAACTGGCTGGAACTCCCTAACTACCTCGACTACCTCCAACTTACCACTGCTCACAAATTAATATTTTTCCTAATAAGTGCCCAGCTCTAACAAACATCCTTCCCCCTTACATCCCAACCAGATCCCTGAGATCTGAACATCAAAATTTCATCGCTATTCATAAACCCAAACGCCCTGCAGGCCAACTCCTTCTCTCTTTCATAGTAGGCAAAAAATGGAACTCTCTTCCTCCCTCACTTAGGACAATACCTTACCCAGAATCTTTCAAAACTCAACTTTTCTCATTTCTATCCTCCAAACGCAAATGCTCCTGCTTTCACCCTACATAAATACAAATACATTTCCCCATAGAGCCTACTAAACTCCTGATGCAAACTTCACTACGTCCTCTCCTTTTCTATTTACCTTACTCAAACTTATTCCATCACCTTCTGTTCTTTCAATTTCTCTCTCAACTCTTAGCATGTATATAACACAACTGTCCAGTAATCACTGATGGCTATTTCATGACAATTGATTCCTATTGCTCTGAATGTAAAATGTACAATGTACAATGACAATTTATTATTTTACTATACCTGTTTTGCATGAATTCATACTTGTATTTTTACCTCTGTATTTGAAATTTATTTTTGTAACCTCTTATTGTGTGTAGTGTGTGTGTTTTTTTTTTTTTTTGTGGAGCTTTTCTCCCCGGGCCTCCACTGAAAATGGGCACTTTCTGGCCCAGTGGACTTCCCCGGTAATCAAACTGAAATAAATAAATAAATAAAATAAATAAATAAAACAGAAGTCTAAATATAAAAGTAAATAAAAACTAACTGATATAAGCTGTTGAGCTGTAGCTAGGAGATCTGGTACCCTGGACAGTTCTCCTGACAGGTATCCACTAAACTCAAAGTTGAGGAGGAAGAGAAAATAAAATAGGTCTTCCTGAAGTGAAAGGTCCTTCTAAACTGTATCCTTATGAGAATTTCTGACACACTGAGCTTTTAAACAGAATGACAGTTCTCATACTAGACCTCCATCACCTGTTGTCAATTGCACCCCTCTAACAGCTTGCATCTAGGGGATCCACACATTTTTTCCCATCCTAGTTACAGCTCTGATACACTACTATGAATATAACAATCCTGATCAAGACAGTAAGTGAAAATGCAAAAAGCAAGAAGAAGCCATACTCTGCTGTCTTACCTATAGCATTACTAGTGATGAGGAAATTCAAAAGAATAAACATTTTACCAAAAGCCAAGTTATGAAAATATGTATTTTCATTCACTCTCTGGGCCAGATCCCAAAAGGGATGTTTTCAGTGCAAGTCTGCCATGATTCCGAAAGACCTGCTCTCAGTGTAAGTGACATACTTCAGTCTCAGTCCTATCTATAAACAAGCTTACTACAGAGACCAGATTCCAAAATCTATCTATAAACAAATGTACTACATGGACCAGATTCCAAAACACCTGCTCTCAGTGTAAGTGGTCATTTACACTGAGAGCAAGTCTTTTGGAATTGAGGCCTCTATGTGTTTACTTCTGAGTTTATGATAATCATTCATTTCAGAAACAATAGCCTGGCATGCTTGTATAACAGCTTTGGCTTAGAAATCAAGTACCCTACCTTACCACTGCTGTAGTGCATTAAACCCACTACAAACCCAGTGCAAAGATTCCAATCCATTAATGGCCCACTAAATGTATTATTAATGAATGGTGGATACACTGAATTAGTGCATACTATGAGCTGCAGATGCTTGTAGATAAGTGGAAACATTACCCTACAATCTAAAAGTCCGACATTTGGCATATTCACTGGCATTAAATATCAAACAGGACTGTATACCTTAATTGCAATATATATTGCAAGACAGACTCACTTTATTCTCTGCTAATGTAGAAGAGGGCAATGGTACAATAAAAAAGCTTTGTTACAAGCCTGGACACAGAGTAGCATATTCAAGAAGCTCCGTGCATAAACAAATCTTATTCTTGGTTCAGCCAAATTGAGCACAGTTTTTGTTTCTAATTAAATAGCACAAACCAAAATGTTATCGCCTCACTCACAACCTTTGCCAAGTATCAACAAAATTGCCCCACAATTATTAAAGCACAGTACACCTTTAATATTGACGTGATTAGAAAAGATAAACTTACACCTGTATCCCTCCATGCAGGATAGATACCCTTTGAGTTACAGTTCTTATCATAAAATTATGAAACTAATGCTCTAATTGCATGAGCAAAATGTGAAATAGAAGCCACGCTGTGTATTAAGCTGTAGCTAACTGTACATTCTGGTGTCTCTGCCAGCCAATACCCTTTTTTTAAATACTGATTAGTAAATGATGAAATAGATGCACAACTAACCACAAGAGAAAATATTAATAAACAAACTCTATGGACACATTTATGGCTCCATAAACTTTGTTGCTGTGTCTTTTGGCTTTTCTTGGTTAGGGGTCACCACAGTGGAACTCTGGTCCGCTAATGATTGGCAGTAGATAGTTGCCAGCTCTGACGCACAACCTTCAATGAAGGTACGCCCATTCACGCATGTCTCCACACAGAAGACGCTTTAGCTGAGAATCGAACAGGACAACGTCTTACTGGGAGGCGACAACGCTATCGCAGCACCATGGCTCCATAAACTAAGAGACTAAAAATGCTTAACTACTGTGTAGTGGTTGATAAGAGTACCCCCACACTAAGAGAGAAAGTAAAGTAAGGGAGAAGGAAGCATAATGTCACTCTCGCAGTAGCTGCCATGACAGTCACTACATCGATACAGTGAGTCTTCAGTGTGTAAATGCTAGTAAACATGCTAACCAAAAGCGGCTGATTAGCATGACATTAGAGGCTTGAATAAACAGGTTTACTGTTATTATTGGTTAGGAAAAGGATGCACTTCGAAAAGAATATGGGCAAGATGAGAATATATACTCTGGCAGCCTGCCCACAGTGGCATTTCATGTGAAACTGAATGAGTGATGGGGCAGTAAAATGTTTGCTCACACAAGACAGTGGCTATTGAGGTCTTTCATAAGCTAAGGCAAATATTGCACCTAAAAACATAAATAAACAAAAATCTTAAAAACATGTGCTCCAGTTCTACATGAATAATTTCCTAGGTGGCCACATGGTTCACCATTCTCAAACCTGGGCTTGGCCATACCTAGTAACCCTCACTAGTCTTTGGTTCACATGCAAACAGTTCCTTGAGTTCACCTGGTCAACAGTTTGGTAGGTTGTAAAGCTGTTTCTCCTTACTTAGTTATAAAGACTCATGGAACACCTCATATTTGATTCCCTGATGCACAAGTCTTGCTGTGTAGAACAATCTATTTATCTGAATCTTTTCCACTATATTTCATTAACTGTAATGTCAGTAGTGTTTGAAATGGAAAAAACACTGACTGAAGTCTCAGGTCAATGAAACTCAGAAAAACAAAACATTTTGAACTCTCTTACTGTCTTCGTTCCTTATATATCTACTAACTTCATGGTCCTACAGCCACAGAGAAAAGTAAAAAATACAGCCAAAGAGAAAAGTAAAAAAATATCACAGAAATTGAATCACTGCCAATGTGCAAATAAAAATGACATCAGCCTTGATCTTTCTTATGAAGAACAGTGATGATGGACTTAATTGTCAGGGAATACAATGCAATGAGTTTAAAATCCAGCTACTTTAAACTTGATTAAGTATAGGATAATGTTCTAAATCCTGTCCAAACTGTGATTAAATCTATTTTTATTTGATTACAACAATCCTTTTATTCTATATTTAGCAAATGGTACAACACACAGCCATATAGAAATATAACTTGTCTGAAATTAACTGCAAAAATAAATAACGTGACTATGCATACACACATACATACATACATTTATACAGACATGTTTGGGGAGTACAGTAATGTAACTGGGAATCTACATGTTGGTGTCTTACCTACTATATAAAGGTTTCTTTTATTTTTTTATTTATTTGACATTTGTTAATGGGGGAGATCCAAGTGAGCTTGTAGCCCATGTTCAGCAGAGGCCCGGGGAGAAAAGCTCCAAGTACAAATTAGAAATAGCATTATATAGCAAGGTACAATCCAATATCAAAAAGTATTGGTATAAAAGAATACAAATATTTAGGCATAGTACATGTGGAATACATCATAACATAGATTTGAAGAAATAAAAACAGATAGGCCATATTAGTGTAAGTCTGTTGAGTAAAAATTAAAAACAAGTTGTTGTCTTTCGGCTTTTCCTGGTTAGAGTTCGCCACATCGGAACTCTGGTCCGCTAATGATTGGCAGTAGATTTTCACAGAGCCGAGTTGTCAGCTTGACGTCCAACCTTCAACAAAGGCACACCCATTCATGCATGTATTTTGAAATGCCACTCGACCTGCGGGGAGGACATGCAGACTCCACACAGAAGGCACTCCCTGCACACTAGCTGAGAATCGAACGGGAGAACCTCTTGCTGAGAGGCAACAACACTACCGCTGCACCACCGCGGATAAACTTAAAAATTAAAAACAAGTAATTTCACAATAAATAAAAGTAGGTAACAACACTTTATAGAACATGTTATTCTGTCAATGTTCAGCAAGGCATGTGAGTATAAGTACTGTAAGTAGTTAGAGGATAAGAGGAGAGAAGTGGGTGACAAGGATGTGAGAGGGTACAGGGGATTGGAATGGTTTAGGGATAGGAAAAAGAGACATTAGTGAGAAGATGGGAGATGAGATCATTATAAGTATTGCTAAAGTCAGCATTAGAAGTACTGCTAAGGTCAGCCTGGGGATGTGCTAAGTCAGCCTGGAGATGTGCTAAGTCAGCCTGGGGATGTGGTAGGTCAGCCTGGAGGTGTGCTCAGTCAGCCTGGGGATGTGCTAGGTCAGCTTGGGGATGTGGTAGGTCAGCCTGGAGATGTGCTCAGTCAGCCTGGGGATGTGCTAGGTCAGCTTGGGGATGTGCATGAGCAGATCCATTTACTGTTTAAGTATGTCTTGAGTAAGCATTTAAACATGGGAGGGTTGCTGGTGTTAAGAATGTGTTGAGGAATGGAATTCCATGTCTTAGAGATCTGGTTAGAATAAAGGGAATTACCATAACTGTTGTTGGATTTAGTAACTTTTAGTAGGAATTTACTGGAAGATCTTAGGGTTCTGTTATTGGAATAGGTTTGCACAAGGTTTTGGAGAGCTGGGCAGCTATTAGCTGGTAGATGGTGGCATGTGTGACTGTAAGTTGGTTGAGGGACGGGAGTTTGGGATGTTTTAGCCAGTTTAGTTGATGGAGAACAACACAGTGATGTGATCTATGTGTAAGGTTAGTGGCAGATTTGGCAATTTTCTGGTAACAGGTTTCGAGTTTATTAAGGTCAGATCTTTTATGGCTTGTGAAAATAGAAGCATATAATAGAGTAGACAAATGGTGGGTTCTAGCAATTGATTGTCTTGTGGAGTTAGTAAGGTATGATTTGATTCTGTGGACAGAAGCTAGTTTTATGTCGGTCTTATTAATACTGAAGGACGCATGTTTGCCAAATCTTAAGTTTGTGTCAATGGTGACTCTGAGTAGTTCGGTTTAGGGACAGGTTTGATGATGGTTTTGCTGTATGAAGGGATGCTAAAGGGAGTTGTGGTCAGTAGATTTGTTACTGGAGAAGAGCATTTATTTGGTTTTGTTTAGATTTAGAATAAATTGATAGTAGGAGAGAAAATATTCTAAGGCTACAAAGGATTTTTTGGGTAATGTCTTGGAGTTGTGGAAGGGAGGATGCAGCACAGATGAGAGTGGAGTCATCTGCTTATTGGATGACTGTGGAGAGGTAAGTAGCAGTGTTGAGTTTGGTGGTAAATATATTAGAGAAAAGTGGACTAAGAACTGAACCTTGAAGAACACCAACTGTAATGGGTAACAAGGAGGAGAGATCATTTTGTCATTTCATAGCTTATTGGCAGTCAGAAAGATAGTTAAGAAACAAGGGGAGGGCTGTTTGAGATAGAATTAAGGGATGACAGCTCATTAACGAGGTTTTGGTGGGATACAGTGTCAAATGCTTTGGACATATCTAGAAATATAGATGACACTTGTCCACTATTTTTGAGTAAGATAAAAGTATTACTGAAATTTGAGGGCAGTTGTGGTACTGTGCTTAGAACAGAAACCATGCTGGGTATTTGTTAACAGGTTGTTAGATAACAGATGGTTGAGACGTTGTGAGTGGATACATTTTGCCAGGATTTTGGATAGAGACAATAGAATTTCTATTGGTGTGTAGTTGGAAAATTCTGTTCAGCAGCCACCTTAAAGTAGTGGAATTATGTAGGAAATTTTCCAGAGTGGGGCAACATATTGCTCTGTGATTGATCTGTTGATCAGCAGTGAGACAGAGTAAGAGATGGCACCGGCTGCTAACTTGAGATATTTATTTGGTAGCTGATCAGCATTAAGGATTATGGGTTTTAGTTTGCTTAGGAATGTTTTTATTGTACTTGTTTGGATAGGTTTTGGAGAAAAGGAAATGGTAGTAGCTTCTGTTATTGGGGGGACAAAAAGTGGCACATTGTTATAGCTGTTTATTAGTCAAAGGATGGATTTGGTAAAAAAGAGTTAAACTGGGATGCTAACTTAACTTTAGTATTTGTGGAGGTGGGGGTTGGGGTTGAAGACTGTCCTGGTTGAAGGAGATGTTTAAGCAGCTGTCCGTACCCCTCCAGCTCTCAGTATACCTTACAATTTTCACAACCCTTGCAAACGGGTTGCTCAGCTGTTCCCTTCCACTGGTCCATGGAAGTTTTTACCTGATCTAGCAACTTCATAAACCTGGCCACTAAACAATAAAAGGAAATGATCATCCTGAAAGAAAAATTACTACAAAAGCATTATTTCCACAGCCCTTGCAAACGGGTTGTTCAGCTGTTCTCCTTCTACTGGTCCACAGCAGTTTTTGCCTGCACTATCAACTTCATGAACCTGGCCACTAAACAAAAAAAAAACAAACAATCATCCTGAAAGAAAAAGGACTACAAAAGCATTATTTCCACAGCCCCTGCAAAAGGTTTCTCAGCCAATCCCCTTCTATTGATCCACGGCAGTTTTTACCTGCTCTAGCAACTTCATGAATCTGGCCACTAAAATATAAAAGGAAACAATCATCCTGAAAGAAAACAGACTACAAAAGCATTATTTCCACAGCCCCTGTGAACGGGTTTCTCAACCATTCCCTTTCTACTGATCAATGGCAGTTTTTACATTCTCTAGCAACTTCATAAACCTGGCCACGAAACAATAATAGGAAACAATTATCCTGAAAGAAAAAAGACTACAAAAGCATTATTTCCACAGCCCTTGTGAATGGGTTGCTCAGCAATTCCCCTTCTACTGGTCCACGGCAGTTTTTACCTGCTCTAGCAACTTCATGAACCTGGCCACTAAATAATAAAAGGAAACAAGCATCCTGAAAGAAAAAGGACCACAAAAACATTTAAACCCACACAAATTCATCTATAAGTCCACAGACACCCAGAAGTGTATTATCACCTGGACTGCTTTGCCCTACACTAATGTACAGTGGTGTGAAGCCAGAACTTAAATTAGCCCAGCTAGGACAAATACATCACCTGTCCAGCTACAGATCAACTGCAGTGTAGGTTATCGTATATTTTTTACACTGTTTTAGAAGGTATTGACTGTAAGGAAAGAGGTTAGCACACTACAGGACCCCCCATCACAGCTCATATCCACCTCAGCAATTATCCACCTTCCCTGCACTCTATCAGACTCTATAGAAACTCTGTTTACTCATGTATGCAGGGTATCTAACATACTGACCTGGACAAGCTGCAATTTACTGATTGTTTTTGTGTTTGCAGTCAGGCCCAGCTCATCCCGCTTCATTTGCCCTGTGGGCACACTTTGCTCCATTACTCTACCCACCCCCATAACCACCCACCCCTACTTTCACTAGATTTAGACCTATCAAGGCCTGCCCACATTTGCCATAATCAATCTGAACCCACACTTTCACTAATTAGGCCAGTTCAAAACACCCACTCAGGCAACACCCACCTGCATTTATCTACTTTCACACACCTCCCTCCTCCTTTCTAAAACATCATACCCTAATAACATGTCCCATCTTAATAAACAACACCTAACCCAAACAGCCATGTATATCATCTCTGCATCACTACATCACTGCAGTGATGCAGTGATGCAGCCATGTATATCATCTCTGCATCACTGCTAGTAGTTTTCTCCTCCCTCACATCATACTACACACTGTTACCAGGCAATCATTCACATCCCCTCCCAAACCTTCTCTTTGGCCCATCACAATAGCCCATGTTACACTCCCATATCTCCAAACCTCTTCAATACCGGCCACAGACTACCACACTAACAAAATCCTACCTCTATCTACATCATCCAACACCTATCAAAAACACACTAAACTACTTCACAAAGTTACCAAGTTAATCTCACACCTTATCAATCAGTTAAACCTCTTTGGTGACATACACTCAAATTATGGCCCCAATAACCACAAAAATCAAATAAACAACTCCACCACCATTGACCCAGGCCTATTATACCAGAAACATCACAATTCCTTCTCCTCCTTAACATAAATGCAAGAAGTATTGGAAACAAAGTCCATGACCTGCATGCCCTGCTCTCCCACCATTCCCTAGACATAGTAAGACTTACAGAAACTTGGCTCGAACCCAGCAATAACAACAATAAAATTGTAGCTCCCAAATTCAACATACTATGAAAAGACAGGGTATCCAAAAGGGGTGGAGGGCTAGCTATTCTATTCAAAGACCACCTATTGGTTGACTGCCTACAGCTAAGCATCCCCAACTTTGAAAATGCAGAACTTATATGTACCAAACTGACACTTAACCCAAAAAAAAACACATTAACATCATAGGTTGATATGTCCCACCTGGGAGCAATATTCCCACACTAGAGAATATTCTGTACTGGGCCTGTAATTCCCTCCCACAGGAAACTATCCTAAGGGGAAACTTCAACATTGACTGGCTTAACTGTTCCTCTCAAATCCCAACATCACATATCAGCCTACATGGGTTTACCCAACTTATCACATCTCCTACCAGGATTGACATATCCTCCAACCAACACTCTATCCTAGACTGGATCTTAGTGAACAACCCATCCCTGTAAACATAATCAAGTTGCCTCCCTGATGGTCTGAGTGACCATCTGCCAACCTTTCTACTAAGATCCCGTACTCCTCACACCAGCCAATCAACCTACTGGCTAATTAGAAGTAAAAATCTTTCAACCCAAACAAGTTCCTCTCCACATTAAATAGCTGCAACTGGGAATCAGTCAGACAGCTACCCCTTTAAGATGCAGTCAACTCCTTCAACACCACCTTCCTTGACATACTAAGCTGTCATGCCCCCTCTCAAACAATCAAATCTAACTATGTGCCCTGGCTTAGTAAGGAATGCAGAGATAAGACATGGGAACAGTTCCACAAACACAAACCCCCATCAACAAGACAAAGATTCCTAGAACTGTGAAATAAAGCCAAGAAATTAGTAAGATCAGACAAAAACAAGTACTACCATAATATCCAGAAAAATATCATAATAACCCTCAAATATTCTGGGCCGCAATTAATAATGTACTTCTACCAGGCAAATCAGATACTCCTACCCCATCAACCATCAATATTGACAGCACAGCAACCCAGTTCAATAAATACTTTACTGAAACTATCCAAACCGTTGCTAATTTCTCACACTGTCTCCACCACCCCAACCCCATCAACAGTGCAGCAAAGCACCAAGTCCCAAAAAAGCTGCAACCTCTTTACATTCCACCCAGTGTCTGTTGATACCACAAGAAAACTACTAAGAAAACGAAAACCTACCACATTAGCCACCGACAACCTCCCAGCAAAAATTCTGCAAATTGCAGCAGATACTTTAGCATACCCAGTAGCCATACTCATAAACAGATCATTATCAGAAAACATGGTCCTAGATATCTGGAAAATCTCACGCATAATACCCTTACATAAAGGAGGTAACTCAACTGAACTTGCTAATTATAGGCAAATTGCCATCCTGTCCCTCTTATCTAAAATCCTAGACAGTACTATACACACTCAATTAATGACTTACCTTAATACAAATAAACTATTATCAAACACTCAACATGGTTTCTGCCTCTCTCACAGCACTACCACAGCTGTCATGTCCTTCACAAATGCAGTGGAGCACTATATAAACATAGGACTGTTTGTATCTGCTAAATTTTTAGACTTGTCAAAGGCCTTTGATATGGTCAGTCATGACAAACTCATCAGCATTCTCTCCACCCTAAATCTCAGTAACTCCACTATCACATGGCTCAAAACTTACCTATCAGGACAACAGCAGGCCATCCAATGGCAACAACTACTTTCCCCATATCTCCCTGTTACCTTAGGGGTTCCACAAGGCTCCATTCTTGGCCCTCTACTCTTCATCCTCTTCACCAACCAGCTCCACACAATCACACTACAAGCCACTGTCATACAATATGCAGATGATGCTACACTAATCTGCACAGCTTTCTGCTTTCATGCCTTCCACACCACAACACAAGAATCCTTCCTGTCCAAAGAAGCATGGCTCAGCAACTCCCAACTCATACTAAACCCCAACAAAACAAACCTCCTTCTCTTCTCCCCAACAAAAAGTGTCCTCTTCCTCCCAAACTTTCACCATCCTATCCAAAAATAAAACGACCATCACCCCTACAACTCATACCAAACTGCTGGGTGTAGAAATCGACAATTTAAAGTTCAATATACACATAATAAAAACCATTAAGAAGTTCCACAAAAATAGGTTTACTTTACAGAAACAAACAATTCCTAACTAGATACTCAAAAGCTACTATTGCTCGCATGCATCTCCTAGCTTCTCTCCTATATGCCTCCCCAATCCTAACCAACCTCTGCAAATCTGAACTAACCAAACTCAAAACTTGTAATAATAAAATTGTCAAGTTTGCCACTGATGTCCCATACAGAACAGATCACTGCACAGCTCTTTAACAACTAGAATGGCTAGAACTTCCTCAGCAACTACTCTTTAATTAGTTAACCTTTGCCCACAAAATATTGCATCAACTAGAAAACCCTTGCCCTCCAAAAACTATTACAACCATACATCACTTCCAGATACCTCTGCTCTAATAATAAATTCCTACTACACACCACCAAAGCAAATAACACAGCTGGAGAATCACTCTTCTCAAACTACATCCTTAACATATGGAACAAACTACCCACCTAAATTATTACCTGTTGCTCTTTAACACAGTTTAAAAAACTCCTAAAGCTACACCAGAAAGACTGCTGGCTCTGTTCTTGTAACTGCCCTGGATAGACCTCTAACTGCTCAACTCTACTTCTCTAACTAACTTTGTATCTCATTGCCCTCCCAATAAATCCTAACTGAGGCATCTGAACTCTCCTTCTCTCTGGAGTCTCTTTTTCTTGACAAGCATGACAAATGACTTATATACATATGTACTTACTCATACTGTGATGTCTATTGTACACGTTTATCCAAGACATTTTATATTTATCATTTTGTAACTTTTATGTTTGACACTTTGAACTTGCTTGCAGACAAGACTTTTTCTTTTACAGTGCATATAAACTTTATGTTTTTGTGTAAGTCTTATATTACCTGTAATTGTAACTCAAACTTGTAATTTTGTTTAACTGGATCTTTTCTCTCTGGGCCTCTGCTGAAAAAGGACCTTTGTCCAGTCGGTCTTTCCCTATAAACAAATGTTAAATAAATAATACATAAATAAATAAATAAATAAATAAATAAATAAATAATAGCACCAAATTTGGGGGGTATTATTTTGGTGTTTATGCTGGATTCTTGTATAGAAAATTTTTTTGCTATTCTTGATCTTTTTTTTTTAGATTTATTTCTTAATTCTCAATAGTTATCAAAGGAGGCTTGGCTTTTGTTGTTCTAATATTATGCCTAGGCTTTGTCTCTCTGTCTAAGTAGCTGTTTAGTTTCTTTAGTTAGCCATGGGTTGTAGTTAGTTTTGACTCGGATGTTACGGAGTGGAGCCAGATTATTTAGTATATCAAGGAATTTGTTATTAAAATATTGAACTGCAGTATCAAATTGGAGATGGTTTAGTGGAGACCAGCCAAACTGTAACAGGAGTGTTTTAAAGGTGTTGGGTTAAAAATGTATTTTATTGTGGACTTACTTGTATAGTATTTGTTTGGGGGACAGGGGTGATGCCTAAGTAGATAGTTGGGAAGGTGGTCACTTAGACTGTCTGGGAGGCATCCTGAGTTATACCCTAGTGATGTTCTTTTGGATAGAGTCCAGTTTAGAATTGATTGCTTGTTACTATGTTTATCTATTCCAGTTGGGGAAGTAATCAATTGGGTGAATCATATAAGTTTATGAAATTAATAGGATTATCTGAAGAACAAGTATGCCTGTCGGTATTGAAATCCCCCAAAGGTAATAATGTGTTTGTGCACAATGGTGCATAATAACAATTTGTACATGTTATACTGTGAATATTATTCAGAAGTATTTTTTAATGAGTACCCAGTTTGTTGCAAAAAATGACGTTTAGGACTACCTAGTTAAGAAACAAGCATAGGGTCTTTTTTTTTCAATTAGTTGTTTTACTTACTTTACTTTGTCATTATGTATATATGTCCAAAAATCACGAAAACAAACCTTGTAAAACAAATCCACCATAAAGTGGCTGCTATTGGACTTTTTCTGGCTGTTCGGTGGATTTGTATTATGTATATATGTGATGAGTCCTTGAATCTGTCCGATGTCCTTGCTAAAGATCATAGTATCTGAAGTTACACCACTGAGAAGATGATGATATCTACCATTTAATAGTGTGGAACTCATTTGCAATTGATCTGAAAAGAGTCATTTGTAGTTTAAATAATCTGACAGCATCCAGAGTACAAATTCTCAGAGCTTTTTGTTCTTCTCTGCACAAAATAAGCCACCTGACAGTGTAAACCTTAGCTCTAGATGATTTATGTCAGTCCTGATTCAACATTTTGAAAGTCAAACAGATATTTTTTTAATAGCTACATAGCCTTGGGAGCGACACACATAAAAGGCATGATAAACCACTCACACACATAACAGAAATCTCATTACATCTGTACTAATGAGCTGATTTAATAAGAAATGCTTGGTCTGGTACATTACATAGCTTATCTTTAACTTAACTTTTTAAGATAATGAAGCAGACATAATACATAAGGTGCTTTAGAATTTGTTTTCTATTCATAGCTTTTAGACCAGTAGTAACCTGAATAGCACTCTTCAACAAAGCCACTTTTTTCAGTGATGCATTAGTCAGCATTTAATGAGTAAAATGTTTACTATAAACTTCAGCTGTAAGATTCTGTCTTTCTGTATTCAATCTATAAAGAAAGCCTGACAGCATTTATAAGAGTCAGAAGAATAATAATATGCATTCACTAAACTTTCAATGCAGTGCACAATGGGCAGTGCCCTTGTAATTGTTGTGTGTGGACCACTTCTCACTGTGTCTAGGGAACATTACCTAAAATGCATACTGAAGCATAAATGTGACTACAGTAGCATGCAGGATTTCCTACATGCTGTAGCACACTTCGATATGTAGTTACATAAGCATGTAGCGTACACTGAGTACAACATTCATTACTTCTTCTGCCCCCCTATGCACCCGGTCATTAAATCTGTTGGCATGGCAGTGTGTGGGCAATGTTTGCCAACAGGAAATTCACAACAGCTATATTTCTCTGCAGCTGAATGACACTTTAGCCATATGTCCCCCACCAAATGTACTACACAGAAATGTCACACCGCCTAGGTGCCTGAACCCTAGTTAAACTAAAACTAAATCACTAATGCATGAAATGATAGTTGAAAAGTATCTGTCTACGAGGACTGCATTGCCATAAGCCAGATAATGTGGTAGCTCCAACTACTCCATTTCAGTAAGATGGAGGAGCTGCACCCACCCTTTCTTGTTAACTCCTATGTCTTACAACTTCACATATGGAGGGAATGTATGGTACTTGAGCAAAAACAAGCATTCACTTTACTCTGAGGTGCAGCAACCTAAGAAGAATTACTTTTAATTAGAATGACTATGGGAGCACATTGGCTTGTACAGAAAATGCACTTGCATTTCCTTCACATTTTTCAATTTATACTCAATTCCACTGAAGTGGTATAAGCCTTCATGATGTACATTGTATTTCACTAAGCACCCAGTGTGGTCCACATAATAATAATCCATCCACACAAGTATTCAGTCCCAGTTAACATGTGGAACAGTAATGTCTCCTCTTGAAGTTTTATTACTAAATAGTAGGACATTTGTAGGAGAAGCTGACATTCTGTCACAGGGCAGATCTAATGAGATAGGTATATTTGCTTTTTGGGTCCCATAAAATTGATCTTTGGGGCATGCTGCTTACTTACTCTCAGTTAATAGGCTAAACATTAATGGCTTGTCATCATATAAAGGAGATTTTTTTTGAGAGAATGACAAGCTATTACAAGGCAGATCTGTTCCTTGATTTTAGTAGTTAATTTATGTGATGGGAGTTTAATCAATCAGGGTGTTTTATGCTAATTATGCATAGAAGCCTGGTCCATAGTACTCAATCCCTAAAATGTTTCAGATTGGTGCATTAACCCTGAGAAGGGTGAGTCGGCACAACATTGCCTGCAATACTGTATAAGGATCTAAATAGTTGTGAGTTAACATAATTTGACTAGATCAGGGGTCTTTGAATAAGACCAATGTGCTAATCAGATTAAGTCTTGAAAACTGAATCTGAAGTCTCTGAAAATATTTTATTTTTCAAACTGGAGACTTTGATTTTGTGTGTGAGTATGCGTGTGTGTGTGTGTGTGTGTGCGTGTGTGCGTGTGTGCATGTGTGCGTGTGTGTGTGTGTGTGTGTGTGTGTGTGTGTGTGTGTGTGTGTGTGTGTGTGTGTGTGTGTGTTTGTGTGTGTGTATGTGTTTGTGTGTATATACACACATATATATATATATATATATATATATATATATATATATATATATATATATATATATATATATATAGATCAGCTTACCGAAGTTTCAAAACTTTGAACATCATGTGGCCGAGACCATATGATCGAAGATTTGAAAGTTCAAACATTTTGAATGGAGATCGCCATACAGGGTGGAATGGGAAAGTTACCATTTTACTCACTGTAGTGTGATCTCAGAGTTTGGTATATTTCATTTGAAGGAGGAGTATGGGGTGCAGGGGTGCTTTCCCCCTGCAGAAATGTAAAAATTAATTTTTTTTTTAATTTTAGTTTTGAAGTTTCAAAACTTTGATCATATGGTCTCGGCTGTATGATGTTCGTGATGTTCGAAGGTTTTGAAGTTTTGAAACTTCAGTAATCTGATAGGGACCTATATATATATATATATATATATATATATATATATATATATATATATATATGTATACATATGTATATGTATATATATATATATATGTATATATATATATATAAATCTATCTACATGTATATATTTATATTATATATGTATAAATCTATCTATATGTATATATTTATATTATATATATATATATATATATATATATATATATATAATATACAAACACACACACACACACACACACACACACACACACACACACACACACACACACACACACACATATATAAATTATTGTTTTATTCTTTAGTGTTAGGGACACTGATGTGGTTTTCACGGTTTCAATAGTGTGTTTCAGGCATACACTTTCAAACAGAACTGTATCAGACATCTTGTCGATCAGGCAAAAGTCCCCAAGTCACATGTAAGATGCAAAATATAAACCAGTATCAGAAACCTTTCTGAAAATTATATCCAGTATCTTTTATTAATTCCAAGATAAGTCAGAGGGCTCTTTCAAATGCTACAGAGGCCCAACACTGTTTTAATAATGGGTCTAATTTGTGTTGTATGAAGCAATAACATAATTTCTATGAAGTAACTAGACATGTCTTTAAGAATTAGATGGGTGATAGAATATTCTTTACTGATTTTTATAGATACATTTTGATCAAAGGTTAAATTAATGTATAATGTTGTCCCTAGATCTTTAACAATGTTATTTGGTTTATGATAACAGGTTACTCCCTCTAGGCTGGTGGCCTCTATTCAGAAGAGACACAAGTTATTCAAACTGACTAGTGGGGAATTAGTTTATAGCACTGGGGAATGACCCCTACTGTTTCTGAGCTCTAGAGATTTTTGAAGGAAGAAAAAGGAACAAGAGAAGAATTGAGAGAGCAATCTGTAGTGCTTGAAGAATTCCAAGATGTGTGAGACAAAATGGAAGCTGGCTGAGAGTGAGGTGATGCTGAATGATGAAGTATCCCAGACTCTGTAAGAGAGGGCATAGTTGTTACAATGTTAGAGGTCTGGAAACTTGTGTGCTGCTGGAGATAATGGATCAAAATGAGCCAAATGCTAATGAGGAAGAAAACTGGAGTACTATGGTGGATGGCATGCTGGAAGAAGTAACAGAGGAGGTGCTGCCAGATGAATCAGGAGAAAGAGCTGGATGGCCATAAGGTGCTATCAGCAGTAGAGGTATGATGGCTAGTGGAGATGTTGATTGTAAGAATCAAAACAAAGAATGATAACATTAGTTATAGTTATGAAGTTAGAGACAAAGCACTGGACATAACAGCATTAATACATTTAAGAATAAAAGATGTTTACGAAGTTACTTTTGAAACTTTTTCTTTACTTTAAAAATTATGAAGTAAAAAAATTGAGGTTATTTGTACCATGGGATTTGTATATTTTTTGGAAGTTGGGACTACATTTAAGGAAGAAAATAAGTGTGCAGTTCAGAACATCTGACTTAGAGGAACTCTAGTTAAATACTTTTACTGTGTATTTTTAATAAGGCGCATGAGAAAAAGTATGATGTAAGACATCTTTTGATGGAGGGGATGGGTAATACTAGATGTACATGAAGGAAAGTACAACATAATTTAAAATGTTATAACTGTGAACTGGAAATGGAAGACAGTGAGGTATTGAGGCAGACCTCAACCATGTCTTTTGCGGAATGAGAAGCACTTTGTGCAAGACTGTTATAAAAGAAGATGTGGGCATTGCACGGAAATAGAAAAAAAAGCACAAAAATTATAGGTCTAAGTGTAGAAAATTAAATTAATTTAGACATTTTTGGTTTGACTATCTACTAGAAAATGAAAGGTTAGAAGAAGAGAATATTTCACATGGAAGACAACCTTTAGATAATATAACTGAAGAGAAGTATTATGAAGGACATAACTGGAGAAGAAAATGCAGTTATTATGGGAAAGGCTGATGGGGATGAGACTGGAAAAGTTTTACTAAGAGAAAATATCATAGTGCAAGATGAAAGCATATATGCAAAATGCTGCAAATATGCAGCATTAGGAAGTAAAGAAGGGAAGATGGAAAATTTGAGACCGGAATAGACTGAAAAAAAAGTGATCCTCAATTTATGGGGGTGGTTCAGAGAAATAAAAGAAAAGTAAAAACTAGAAATAAGAAAAAAAAAATCTAAAAAACAAGAAAGGGGTGACTTAGGAATATTAACACTAAATGTAAACAGCATTTGAAATTATATTAGAGATGTGGTACTGATTAAATGGTCTAAAAATATAAGTTTGTATGTGATGCAATTGCTAGATATGAGATTTCTGAAGGAAGAAAAAGGAACAAGAGAAGAACTGAGGCAATTTGGAGTAAAACGGTTATATGGTCAGTGGGGATGTGATGGTTGTAGCAATTGGAAGACTAATGGCATGCAATATAATGAAAAGGGAAAATATGTAAGGGTAAATGTAGTTTATGCATATTTCAATAAGAAAGAGATGTTTGAAGAACTTAAAATGTTGCACTATTAAATATTCCAATTATTATGGTGGGAGATTTTAACTGTAATTTGAAAAAGAAAAGGAAGGGAATAACACAAGATATTAAAGTAATAGGAGAAGTTATACGACATGGAGGGTTGAAAAAAGGAAAAAGGGAATATACATATAAAAGATAACTTTCAGAATTGAAATAAGATATATGGTGTATTCAAATATATGAAATATATAATAGGTAGAATAGCTGAGCTTTCAGATCATAGAGAGGTATGGGCTAGAACAGGAGATGACAGAGGAGCAATAAGAAGGGGAAAGGAATAAAAAACTTTGTCTGGAGAGATTACTAAAAGAGATGAGATTACAAGGGAACACCATATGACAATGCCAGTATATCATAAAAACTGAACAGATGAGTGTTTATAAACAAAAATGTAAGAAAGTGTTTTTTTTTTTTGACTGGAGAAAAAAATGAGTGAAGCAAAAGAATGGTAGAATATTCAATAAAATCATAAAATTGCAATAAAAAGAAATGGAACAAATTGGCAACAGAACAAAAGAAATAGAAACAGAGATGTACGCAAAATAGAAAAAAAGTTAAAAATATGTTGCTTAGACAAAGATATTTCTAAAATGAAAAAAGGAGAAAGTTGCTCAATTTTTGGGCAAAGAAGTAAAAATAAGAAAAGGAAGAAAAGGTACAAGTTTTGATGAAAAAAGAAAATGCTAGCTATAGGCAGAAAAAATAATGGAAATTGTGAAAAGGTTTGGGTTCTACTATGAAACCCCAACTTCCTAACAGCCAGCACACCAAAAGGATGAAAACAAATGCCCCAAAATCAAAATGGTATATATATATATATATATATATATATATATATATATATATTTTTTTAACTTTTTTTTTTAGGAAGGGAAGTCTCACCATACACACACACATACCCACACCTGTATATATATATATATATATATATATATATATATTAATGCCAAGGACAGTCCAGATCAATAAAATGGAGAAAAGTTCCACCTGCAATGATTTTATATCACAAAAAGCACATGAAATTATGTTGTTTGTCTTTTTTGTGTGTGCTACTGAAGCTGGAGCAATTTCACCTTGAGCATGTGTAGGGGAGCTAAATATCTGTGGGTTGAATGTACGAAAAGGAAATAGCAGAAGAAGAATTATGTATTAAAAAAAATCTGGAAATGTTAAGAATGCTCTAGAAAAGGAAATGGCTATGAGAGAAATGAAAGAAATAAAAGAAATAAGTAAAGAATCAACACCAGGAATGGATGGATTTTATTACAAAGACATGAATGTAAATTAGATGAAAAATTAATGTTGTTTAAAATATTAAATGAATGAATGAAAGAAGACAGATGTAGGTAATTATGGCAAAATAATTAAATTTGCATGAAAAAAGATGAAAGAAAAAATATATAACTCTGGACAACAATAACACTGGGATTTACCGATTATGTATTTTTTTTATGAAAATAATACAAAACAGGATGCAGAATAGTTTGGGTAAAGTTATAGGAAAAGAGATTTTGGAATAAAAGAGAAAGTGTGAAGGAAATGTTAGCAATTGTAAAAGAAGCAACATATATGATTTTTGAAAGAAAATGTGGAAGTAAGGGAAGTGAAATGTGATATGACTGAACCATTCAAAAAGGTCAGCCATGCAGCAGTATTGATGATTTTGGAGACATATGGACTAGGGGAAAATTTTTGAATGATACAAATAATGGTAGGAAATATCATGGGTAAAATGTATAGTAAATGGATGGATAGGAGAAAAGATAAAAATTAGGAGACATGCTAAACAAGATGTCAATCATGTATGTGTCTGTAATGGTAATAAAAACAATAATTCAAATGTTTACGTGTCAAACAAAAGAAACAGAATGGGAAATTGGAATTGAAGTTATAATACCAATTTGTCTGCCACATGCAGATAGTTTTACAATTCTGGCTAAAAATAAGAAATGGATAAGTAATGTGGTAGCATGAGTTGAGAAATTATTAAAGGAAGAGGGTTTACATTGAAACATAAAAAAAGTAAAGGATTTGATAAAAAAATAAGACAATTCGTGGAATATATTGTACTAGGTAGGAATTATATTAGGTATGAATCTGGTGTGTATGAAAATGTAATAGAACAATGGAAAATAATACTGGAAGAAATAAAACATGTTATCATGGTAGATAAGTTTTAATTTATGTTATCATGGTAGATAAGTTTTAATCTATCTTTTAAGAAAAAAGGTATATGTTAAATTCCTACATAAGATAGAAGAGGTCACTTAAGGTTAATCATTTGTGAACTGAGGAGGTGGAGCTAGGAACTAAACCTTCTATTTAAGGGGTAAAATAAAACATTTCAGAGCTTTACTAGAAAAGCTCACCAGACTCTGCTACACTTTGCTGTGAAGGAAAGGTTAGTTTGCTTTTTATTTGCTGTATTTTGTATTACTTTATTGCCTTTTTATATTTTGAATACTGTGATTTGTTTTCTTTACCTTGTAGTTTACTTATATACTTGTGAGTCAGGCAGAAAATTTTCCTTTTTTGGCTTCTGATGAAGACGTTCGAAAACGCAATTTGGATGTATAGCGTTAAAGTGTGCTTGGCTGGTTTTGTGAATAAAGCTGCTTTGGATCATTAATCGTTTGCCTTCTGGTCTTGGTCCCTTATTTGGCTTCTCCAGAGCGATTTTCAGTTTGGTTTCAGAAAATTTTCCCCACCCGATTACTGTCATGTTCTTAAATACCACTGTCTTTCTAGTTGCCTGCCTATTATGTTAATTCAACCATATATCACATTTGCTCTCTTCTTTCACTGGCTTGTGTGAGTAAGCACAAAGTTATCATTTTGTGAAATCACTCCCCTTCAACTATTTAAATTTATTGGCCATTCTGCTGTATTCCATAATACCAGAATACAAAAGTGACCACTCTCTTTCAATCTATCTTGCTGTTATAAAAATAGCGTCTCTCCACTAAAACTTAACTTTTTAGACAGGTAAAACTTAAGTTACCTATTTTCACATCTAACTTATCTAGTGCACACTGCAGTGTTTAGGATAAACCATTTTTTTTCATCTTACCTTTAAGCATCCCTGTGACTAGCAGTTGCTCTAATACCTGCTGGAAAGCACTAGGAAGCCTTAAACTAATACAAGCACTCAACTCTCCTTATTAATAAGGAGAAATTAATTGTAGGCACTAAACAGCCTATAATTGCAAAGTACCTTGCTAAGGCAAGGGAAAACAGCTCCTGTACATTACAAAAAAAGCACCAAACCAGGCATGTCCAAGGGTCAGCTTTCGGTGATTTCTTCTGTCCACCTGGTGAATCTGGGCATACTGGGGCAATGCAGCAATAGCCTCATGTACACAGACAACCCTATCCTCCTACAACCCAACACTACAACCTGTGAGAGTTGCACTTACATAGCCAAACTGGAAGCAAATCTCTCTCCACCCAAGATTGTGCTAGACAGTCAAAAGGAGAAGGTTAACACCCGCACTACACCTCAAGCAACACATAGCCTTTCTAAACCCACACCACCAACACCCACACATTGCAACATTAAATCTATATATGCGGAGGCCCTTAACTGTAACCTGCCCAAGCAACAAGGACCTCCAAAGCTGAAATGCAAACAAACACCAATCACAACCAAAGTGTCACATAGCTCAGAACACTAGTGTGCCACCCAGCAAAAGTCCCTAAGGCAAGACAACATACCTAACACTTTAGTCATAGGTGACTTTATAGTCAGGCACACTGATGTCCCATTCACCAGGCCGAACAAGGAGAAATTTACAGTCATCTGCCTGTCAGGTGCCAGGATCCGCCACATAATGCATGCACTCAAGTCACTCCACAACAAGTACAAATATGACTCTGTCATTGTCCATGTTGGAGTGAATGACTTCAGACGTACCTCCCTGGCCTACATGAAAAGAGACATGGAAGTGCTCATAGATCATCTGGCCCAGGCAGGTATGACCCTAGCCCTGAGTAGCATCCTGCCTTTACCCAGAATGATACCACAATATAAGGACAAAATGATTGACTTCAACCATTTGCTAATATTCTGGTGTCATTCAAAGGGGATCCAGTATCTGTATGCCTGGGACAGCATGATCGACAGACCATGATGCTTTGCCAGAGATGGTCTGCACCTAACGCCCCAGGGATTCAGGTTACTGGCTAAGGCTCTTACCACCCCTATAGTGCCTTTTTTAGGCAAAGTTCAAAGGACAAAACCATCACCATAACAGGTACAATCATGTAAGTTCTGACGGTAATGCTACTGAATGCTAGAAGTTTAAACCTCAAAATGCACTCTCTCGAGGAACTCCTAAAAATGGAGAACATCGATATCTGTGCACTAAGTGAGACCTGGTTCAAGGCTCCAGAGAGCAACCCTGCAATACCAGGCTACAACTTTTACCACACTTTTTGACCACCAAACCAGGACCGAAACACTAAAGGTGGAGGAGTGTCCATATTCACCAAGGATATTCACACCACCAGGCTAGTTGCCCAACACAATGCTTCTGAAATTCTCCAGGTGCAACTAACACTAGGTAAGACTGCAATCCAAATTGTTGCTTGCTACAGATCCCCCACCATGCCCCAAGATTCTCACTACACCTTTCTAAACATACTGGAAAATATTAAGATACAACCAAACCCCCTAATACTGGGTGATTTCAACTACCCTGCCAGTAACTGTGAAAACTACTTGTGTACCAACACCTTTGCCCAATGGTTCTTGGAATTTATAAATTCCAACGCCCTGGATCAACTAATCCATAGTCTCACCAGGGACTCCAATATCATATTATTTGTGAATCAAAATTAAATACTGTGAAAAGAGAGGTGCTATAAGACAGAAAAGGAGGTTGGAACCTAAAAAATTTAGTGTTCTTATTATCTATGCATTTTTCTGAGTAATACCGGAAGTGAAAGTCATGCAGCTATACATGATGGGTAAAATGTTATATATAAAATATATATAAAATATCAAGAAGTATAAAAGTGTGAAGGAGGAAGAATAAGTGGTGAACATGAAAGGATAGAAGAGAAAGGCTACGAGAAAAAAATAATATAATGGAAACAGAACTATAATGAGCTTGATGAAAGCAGATGATTATATCACAATATTGTGGAGAAATATTCTATGGTATAACCATGGAAGAATTTAAAAGAAGATGCCGAAAAGATAATAAAAAGAAAAGGAGAAGGTCTGAGAATTTTTATGAAGCAGGAGATTTTCTGTGGAGAATTTTATTGGATACGTTACCTGTTAAAAGCAATATGGAGTATAAGGTACTAGAAGACATAAAATGTAATGAGTGTGACAAAGAAGAAGCAATAAAACATGCAACAGAGTGAACAGTTCTGAAAATGTTTTAAAAAGGGAATACAGATTGGAAAGATTTAAAAATATAACAATGGATATGATACATGGAAAATATGGGAAAGAAGGTAAAATGCAAAAAATCAGACAATACTGTTTGTAGAAGTCTGACAAGTATGGGAAAAAAAGATGTGATGTGGTATTATATCATAAAAACAGAGATTATAAAAATGTGCTAGAAAAAAACAAAAACATGGTTCTGGAAGAATGGATGGAGACAGATGAAGAATTAAACAAAAATAGTTGATGGCCCCAGAAAGGGAGGCCACGGTGGTGCAGTGGTTAGCATTGCCACCTCACAGCAAGAGGCTCTCCAGTTCGATCCTCAGCTGGGGTGCCTTCTGTGCAGAGTCTGCATGTCCTGCCTGTGGTCGCGTTGGTTTCGTCCGGGTGCTCCAGTTTCCTCCCACATCCTAAAGACATGCTGTAGGTGGACTGTACACTCTAAATTGGCCCTAGGTGTGAGTGTGTGCATGTGTGTGCCTTCTGGGGAAGGTTGGGCACCGGGCTGGCAACTTGACACTGTAAAACTCCACTGCCAATCATGAGCAAAGAGGTGATCTGCTGTGGCGATCCCTAACCGGGAAAAGCTGAAAAAAGAAGTTGATGGCACAGAAAAGACAATTTTTTAAAAAGATGAAGATGGAAATTATTTTCTTTTTTGTGTATATTATATGTTAATGTTTAGGATAAAATGGACCGAAATGATTAGATCTATCTTATGAATATGTAAGTAATGTAAAGAAGTGTAAATAATAAAATATTTAAATAAAGCAAACCCTTCTCTTTTTCAATAAGCACTGGTGATCTTTTAAATCCACCTGAGCAACCACTGTCTCGGGCAAATAGAGCCACAGTTTAACACCTCAGCCAAATTATGTAAAGAACTCACAGCCTTCTGCACCTATTGAGCTTGGGAAACTGCAGCTCATAGATGTATACAGTTTTTACCAAGTCTCATAATACATTTGTTTGCAGTTATAGTGAGAGCATTACTATGTATTACTACTGCATCAGTTTATATATATATATATATATATATATATATATATATATATATATATATATATATATATCTATAAGCAGCATGAAGGTGTATCAAATTTTCAGTTGAATTTTCCACTCCCTATGAGAGACAAATCCATGAATCGAAAGGGAGGGCAGGGGCTGAGAAGCCAGCACAGGGGCAGGAGCTCCATGAGATACAAGAGGAAACACGAAGAGGAAGGGAACAATGTTTACACGATCAAGAAGGCGTTTCAGCAAGTAAGGCGCTAGTGACTAATTTATCTCACCATTGTTTATCTGAGATGGAACTTAATGTTTTAAGTAAAGGTTTATCGTTCATGCCCTCCACAGATATGTCTATTACAGACATTGTATTTGATTTTAAAATGTTTATTAGAAATTTAACCTTGAAATGTATGTTCAAACAAGGTATAAATGACCCTTTGTTGACTTTTAGGAAACCTAGTACTTTTATTCCAAAGCAAAATGTGTTGGTTAATGCATTTGAACAGATTTGTTTGTCTGATATGTATAAGGTTTACAATGATAGTTATCATAAAAATAGTTGGTGTAATTTGAACAAGGAGGAATTTAAATCCTTACATATGTTAGAGAATGATGAAAACTTGGTAATTAGGCCTGCTGACAAGGGTGGGCGGATCGTCTTAATGAATAAGAATGATTATGAGTCTTTGATGGATGAGATGCTGGGTAATGATAATTTTTATCAGAAAATAACACCTACTCAAGTTAAACAAATGGTAGATTCAGTTAATGAACAAGTTAGGCATTTAGCGCATAAGGAATTATTAACGGAAGATTTAGTCAAGTATTTTACAGTTATCAAATATACTTTTCCTAAAATACAAGGGCTTCCCAAGCTGCATAAGAATTCGACTAGGCCACCTATGAGACCTATTGTCGCAGGCAGTGCGTGGTGTACAGAAGGTATATCAATATATTTAGAGAAGAAATTAAGGCCCATGATAAATTAATCTGTTTATGTATTAAAAGACACTGAGAAATTTCTATGTGACTTATATGGATGCACCAATCATGGTGTTTTAAATGAATTTTGTTTGTTTGTCACTCTTGACGTAGTGTCTTTATTTACTGTTATTCCCAACCATGTGGGTTTGGAATATTTAATGGAACAGATGACCATGACTAATAGATATAGCACCACAGAGATAGAGGTGCTATCGAAGTTAATGTCTATTGTGCTTATGAATAATGTGTTTTTGTTCAAAGATCAGATTTTTTGGCAAAAAAAATGGTGTAGCCACGGGAAGTTCATGTTCCAACAGTTATGCGAATGCTGTTATGATGAAATGGGAATTAGAGTATTTATTTAGAGGGTCTTTTTGTGATTTTATTTTATTTAATAGGAGGTTTGTCGATGTCCTTTTTATTTTATGGAGAGGTACTTTTTTAGAATTAATGAATTTTGTTGAATATGTTAATGCTACCACAAGATTTTTGAGGTTTACTATGAACTATTCAGAAATAGGTATTAATTTTTTAGATGTTTTTGTAGAGAGAGATGAGAGTAATGTGCTGTCAACCAGATTATTTAGAAAGGATTGTTATGTTAACAATCTATTATCTAGTGACAGTATGCATCCCAAATATGTCTTTAAAAATGTAGCTCAGAACCAATTTTACAGAGCCTCTAGACTGAGTGTGAAAAAGGATGAATTTTTTAAGCAAATAACTATAACTACCAGTGAACTTTTAGAGAGAGGTTATGATCAGAGTATGGTAGAACATAGTGCTATTAAGGTCACTCAAATGAGAGAAACCAGAGCAAGACCCTATTTTTCAGAACCATCACCTAGGGAAGATATAAGAAGGGAGAACAAGCTTAAAGTGTGTATACCATATTCGAGAGATGTTGGAAGATATACTGATATTATCAACCAGCATTGGAATATTCTGTTAACTGACCCACAGATGAGTGGGATTATAGGGTCTAAACCTCAGTTCACTTTTAAAAACAAGAAGAATTTAAGGAGGAGATTATGTAATGTCAATGAGAAGTATTCCAACAGGATGGAAGTAGGGACTAAACCCTGTGGTAAATGTGCACAATGTAGGCACATTAATAAGGAAACATTTTTTATACATCCTGATACTGATAGGGTTTTTGAAGTTAAAGTTGGGGCCACTTGTGATACCATGCATGTGGTTTATTTGGCCAGCTGTTCTCTTTGTAAATGTTTCTATATTGGAAAAACAGACCATGCATTGAAGGATAGGATAAGGGAACACATTTACCACATTGGGAAAGGGAGTATCAATAATGTGTTGGCTAAGCATATTCAGAGTATGGGTGGAAATCACAAATTTCTTTTTATGGTAGTTTCTAGGACTTATGAGAGTTTAAGAGTAGGAGACATTAGGGCTAGGACAGAAGAAATAGAAGCAACAACTGCTTCAGAAAAAACTTGATCATCACTAGTTATATGTGAACAACGTTTTATTTGTTTCCTGACAATATTCCTGTGTACATGTGAAGCAGTTGTAGCTATAGAACATGATTTTATGGATAGAGGCTATCGTAGTAATGATCTTCATCTAATGGATGACATGGAACGTGAGCACATGGGACTACCATATATTAAAAGGAATGGAAATACCTATAAGTGACCTATTGAGAAGAAAGGAGATAGAAGAAGGGTAGTTATTCCTTTTACTAATAATAACACATCCATTGTTGATATTATTATGAGACATTGGAACATCTTGCAATTGGATGATGATATTAAGGATTTAGTTGGTGAGAGACCGGCCTTTAGTTATAAAAATACTAAGTCCCTCAAACGTTTGCTTTGTTACGATAAGGTACCTATAAATAAGGTTACTTCACAGAGGAAGGGCACATATGCCTGTTGTACTTGTAATCAATGTGGATATATAATGAATTCCAATGTATTTATACATCCTGACACTGGTGTCAGATATGAATTCAATGAATATGCAGATTGTAGATCAAGGAACGTGATTTATTTGGTGTCTTGTAAGAAGTGTCAATGTTTCTATGTAGGTAAGACTAATAGGACATTGAGGGAAAGAGTTAGGGAGCATCTTTATGCTATCCATAGGGAGAATGAGGGAAACGCCCTGGCTAAACACTCTGCAGAATGATATTACACATGTATTTAAATTCATGGTTATAGGACAGTTGTTAGAGACAGAGAGGTTAGGCAATACTGGAAATAAAACAGAAAGAACGGAGGCTAGGTGGATAATTAAGCTAGCTGCTGATAAAGGTCATGGTCTCAATGATAAGTTATCATTGAAACCATTTTTATTAGATAGGCCATTTAAACATTAAGTTATCTAGTATATTTATTTGCTTAGTGTGTTTTTATATGTGTTTTTATGTATATATTTTTTGTACATATTTAATATATTATTTTTGTTCTCTTGTGCCTTTTAAAGTAAATGATGTAATTTTATGTGGAACACATGTGACATGGAAAAGGGGTTTTATTGGTGCATCATATACATTTAAATGGTTTGAGTTTTCTTTGTTCTTAAGTCTGATGAAGTGTTCTATGTGACGTGAAAGCGCTTACCTTTCGAATAAAGGGTTTTATTTCTACGTTTGTCTACATTTGTCTACCTGGTTTGCTTCGATAGTTGTGACGTATTCACCTCCTTTATTTTGGATTGAATTCAACTTATGTCACAACATGAAAAACTGCCAAAATCTAAAAATATTTAAAAAAAAAGCTAGATGAACTTATAAAACAGGAATGCAAATGCACTGGCTTCTTAGACAAAGGCTGACTGCTAAGATTCTTTGACACATTGCAACATGCTAGATAGCAAAGGTGATAACGTGTACAGCTGTAGAACTAATTTTACAAAAATGTGTATACATTATGGTGAGATATTCTGTTATACCTCCTTGTTTATATTATGTTATTTACCGAAAGTGTAATTTTTTTATCGTACCTTTTATGCATACTTTGTAATGCATAGAGCAAATGCATATACTTTGCAGTGTGGTATTCTGTTATACATCTTTATTGTTGCTATTATGTTAGTCACTTTGTACATCACTTGTTATATCAGAAACCATCCAATTTCCAAAGTACCTACCCTTGGTAAAATACTTGAGAACATTTTCTACATTCAGCTTTTAAACTATATACAACAGTACCATATTCTTTCCTAACACCGACATGGATTTTTTGTCTGGCAGCAGCACAGTGACAGCTCTATGGACTCATTTTGATGAAATACCACTAAATATGGATGGAGTTCATAGACCTCACACATGCTTTTGACATAGTTGATTGATCCCTACTATTCAGTCATCTATCTGCTAGACATAGACATCAACCCACAGGCCTAAGCCTGATTAAAATACTTTCTTTCCTGAAGCTCATTCAGCATAAAAATTGGCAAAGTTATCTAAAAAAACTTCCTTCAGTGAAACCACTATCTCTTGAAGGTCAATTCTTGCTCCATTCCACTTTTCAACTTTTGTAAATAAATTACCTCTAGATTGACAACATCCCCTTTTAATCTTATATGCTAGTGACATGGTTATCTTCAGACTAGGAGCAGCCACTGAAATTTATGTTTGCAACTATAAGAAGACATTTTATCCCTTATAACATGATTTTAATCCAGTAAATTCCAAATAAATCCAAAGTTTGTGAAGTACAGATGCTTCTCAATATTGGATATTACAGAATAAGCATACATAATATTATATTCATAAAGTAGCAGAAAGTATTCTAAGAACTAAGCCAACACAGGTATGGAGAAAGGAGATTCTGCTGATAGGGATGACTGCAATTAGGGATACAGAGAACAGGCAAGAAGGCGCTAGAATTTACTGGAGAAAACTGGCAATGGAATGAAGGTATTGGAGGAAATAATTAGACAGGGAAAGAAAATAGAATGGGAGGAAGCTAATAATACATATAGACTGCAGACTAGAGATTTCCATCCCTATCAAGGATTGAGAGAGTGCAGGCAAAAAGAAAGGAATATGGGGGTGCTAAGTGAAAGACCAGTACTGTTAAGAGTTTTTAGTAGAATCTAGAACAGAAGCTGCTGTTAAAAAGGGATTATTATTAAGGCATATAAAAGATTGCATAATAAATCATGCCCTCGGGTTGGGAGGGTGGCCTATTGGTTAAGGTGTTTGCCTTACAAACTCAAGGTGCAGGGTTTGAGTCTCACAATGGATATTTGGTTAGGCTTAAAATGGCTCACAAGGGCAGTTAGTACTAACCTATGAACCTATAAAATATAGGAATCAATCAGATGAGGTAAGAAAGGATTGGGAAGAGGTTGGATAAGCAACTCACATGGAAATAGTGGAAGGATATATACGTCTCCTAAATATGCAACAAAATCTAGGAGATTTAGGATTTTTGCTTTGAAGTGTTTGCATAGGTCCTTTTATATCTAAAACAGATTCCAAATATTTTTCCTCAGGTAGTATGAAAACTTTGGATATGTGATGGGGAAAAATGATGTAATTGGAACATATCTTTGGGACTGTAATGAGTTGGCAGACTTTAAAAATACCCTGCAGACTAGTCTGTCAGAAATACTAAGTCAGCAACTTGGTGTAACTAAGAAAATTA
This sequence comes from Protopterus annectens, assembly GCF_019279795.1. Taxonomy (NCBI): domain Eukaryota; kingdom Metazoa; phylum Chordata; order Ceratodontiformes; family Protopteridae; genus Protopterus; species Protopterus annectens. Next base: position 144,244,503 of record NC_056729.1, read on the forward strand.
TTTTGTTTTGAGCTGTGATACAGAATTGGAATTGCCTTGACATCATAAGGCATTGCTGAGTTTAATTCTGGTGGCTGTTGAAAAGGCAATTGCTAGAAAATGGAACCCAAAGTCTAAATCAACCCAACTATTATTAGTGAGTATAGTAACAGAGATAAAAAATGGATGTGGGATCTTTAGAAAAGGGTAGGAACAAATTAGATAGAAAAAAAATGAAAATTGTGGAAACACTACATGCAGAATAATGTTTTGGAAGAGGAATGAGGTTAAAAGAAGGCAAGAATTGAATGAGCTATTTAATGTTCTGTATAGAAAATTATATATGACATATAATGTTTGTAACTGAAAATGTGCCAATATAGTTTGTTTTCTATACAATATAGTTTGTTTTCTTGTTTTTATATAAATGTATGATAGCCTTTATCATAAGTGATAACTCAATAAAGATGTTTCTTGTTTAAAAACATTGAATGTTAAAAATCAAAACAATTTTTCATTGAAAGATGTAAATTGCCTCAATCAAAATCTAAACGTTCAGATTTACATTCAGAAAATTAAGACACTGGGGACTGGCTTGGATGGCAAGCTGAAATCAATAGAGTTCTTGAGCTCTGCAGTCTTCATTTATTCCTGACAGGATTTTTTTTATTTAATTTCATCAACAAAGACCTCAAACTACTAAAATCAGATTCTGGAAGTTGTAAGCTACAAGTTGGTATAATTTTTAAGCTAAAATTTTCGTATTTTCCTTTCAAACTTCCAAATAGAAGAGACATTGATACCACATTCACAAAGGAAGATGAGCAGCTCCAAATTTTCTGAGCAAGAAACTCCAGTGAAGAAAGAAATACATGCAATCCTTACTACAGTTCAAGACTTGGTGGGTAAAATAGGCAAATTAATCTTAAAAGTGGACAATATCAAAGAAGATTCCACCAAAGAAATAGCCTTATTAAATGAAGTCCTTAAACAACAAACTGCCTCGACTGCTGCTTTGAAAGATTCTGCAACAGATATAGACTACAGGTGAACAGAAGGAGAGAAAAACATAGACTGTCTTCTTCAAGAAAACACCAGACTCATTGAAAAGATAGATGACATTGAGAATAGAACCAGAAGAAACAACATAGGAATCTATGGCATCCCAGAGCAGATGGAGGGAGA
>NC_056729.1:144287954-144375454 GCF_019279795.1 Protopterus annectens
CAACATCCTTACACGGTGTTAGCTAGGCTGATTCATGCTAAAACGCCAAGACACTGCCTTACACGTGACGCCAGCAAGCAAACCGTTGTAAACAGTTTGCAACACGCCCCACAAGTAGAACCTGCCTTACACGCGCGCACACGCCGCATGCACGTATTTCAAGAAACTTAGAGTGTAGGGATAGCGTATGCCCTCAATTTCTTGACATTCCCAGTGTTCTGTTGGGACACACCTCCTCCCTGATGTCTGTCTGTCATCTCTTACCTTACATTGCCCTCCAATCTGGTACATTTTCTTTCTATCCTTCCCCCATGATGTCACCTACCTCTTACTCTGTTCCTCCCCTTCTCTAACTCTTACACGACTCAGAAAGTGCTCATTACTTATGTGGCAGTGTGATTCAGTATTGTAAGCCTCATTTACATAGGATTGCCTAGTAATGCTTAGTTACATATCTACACGGAGCTTCCCCTCCTTGACAACCACTAAACGGAGGCCATATTGTTTTTGCTCTGCAAGTCCCTCCATTGACATTTCATGTAATACATAAATCCCACAATTGTGGGCTTATAAGCTTCGGTTTTCAGTTTTAGGTAGCGCACCCGCTTGCGCGGGTGTGCGCTACAGTTAAACACATAAATCCCGTGAAAAAAAAAGTTATATAACTTTTTTTTTCAACACTTTTTCATGCCAATGGCCACATATTTGGCCATTGGCATGCTTAATGTAACAAATGCACCCTTTATTTGGAGCTGACATAGCTCCGTTTTTAATTTTGCAGAAATGTACTCAGTTGTCAGCTGAGTACATTTCTGCAGCTAACACGTCCGTTACACGGACTGGTTTGGGCTTCGTGGATCGCTCACATACCTCATTTGCATATCTTGGAGCTGCAAATGAGGTATTGAGCATTTCCACGCCCACTCCGTGTAAGAGACGTGTTAGCTGTCTCTTACACGGAGATTTGGGCTGTTGCTGAATCAGGAGGCTTACACGGAGGCTTACACTACTCTTGAACTCCGTGTAAGCCTTCCTGAATCTGGCCCTATATTTTAAAAGCCATCATAAGAATATTAGCAATAACTCATCTACAAGTGATAACAAAAGTATAGACCATTTTCTTGCTAATAACATTCAAAATAAGCTATCCAAACACAACATTAATAAAATAGATAAACTATTTCCCTTTAAAGAATTAAAGGAACAAATAAAAAATCTTAAAACAAAAAAGGCAGCAGGGCTGGATGATCTAATTCCAGAATTTTACAAACTCTTACCTGATAATATCTTGAAAATCTTACTCAATGCATTCCAAGAAGTTAAAATTATAGCATGCATCCCTCCCTCATGGACATATTCTGTCATCTCTCCCAGCTTAAAACCAAATAAAGAGCCCAATCTTTCCACTTCATACAGGCCAATCACTTTGATTAACATTGACTACAACATATTCATGCCTCTGTTAGCAAACAGATTAAATAATATTATTTCAATATTACTTCATGAGGACCAAACCAGGTTTATCAAAAACAGAAAGGTGCAAGACAATGTAATTAGATTACTGCCCTTAATAGATTTAGGAAACAAGAAAAAAATAAACATTCTATTTTAAGCCTTGATATAGATAAAGCTTTTGACTCCCTAAGTTGGCCATATCTGTTTAAAGTTCTGCAAAAATACAATTTCTCCCAAACTTTATAGGATTAATTAAAACAAAACTATATAAAAATTCCATAGCCTATGAAAATATTGGATCTTATCTATCTAGCCCATTCAAAATATTAAGAGGCACTAAACAGGGGTGCCTCCTCTCCCCATTACTCTTTGCCCTGGCTATTGAGCTTCTTGCAAATTATGTTAGAAATAATGACAGTGTTAAAGGATATAACGTGTCAGGCAAATTATCCTTCAAGATACAACTGTTTGGTGATGACCTACTAATAACTTCTAATGATATTGAAAATTCAATAGATCACCTCTTACTTAATCTAGAATTTTTTGCAAACATCTGCGGTCTAAATTTAATCACAACAAAACACAAGCACTTCTAGTGACTAAATATGTTACTATTAAACTTAGATCAAAAAGAGACATAAACTGGGTGGGCATGCATATTAAATATCTAGGTATCATTATTGAATCTAAGTATAAAAAATCACTGACATCTAATTACTAACAACTTATAAACTCAATTACTACTCTAATAGACAGTCGGAGCAGACTCTTCTTCCCATTTGAAGACAAACTAACTTTAATCAAAATTATACTGTTACCTAAAATCTTTTTCATTGGCCAAGCTCTAATAATTGCCCCACCTGTCAAAATTAAACAGAACATTAATAAATTATTACTTAACATCCTTTTGTATCCAAAAATAATTTATTTTCTCTGGCACACCACAAGCTGGGATGAAGTGGGTATAGGGTTTCCACATATTAATTTTTATTTAAACTCTGCATTTATTAACATGGTGTTGCCTTGGAATAATATTTCTTATATATCATACTGGAAATCAATACATGAAACCTTACTTCTTAATAGTAACAGATCATTGCTTGAACCATATACTCAAATGCATACAAACTCTTTATATGGATTTTAAAAATAAATATTCAAAGTGAAAGACCAAAAATTGTTCTCACACCAGTTATAAACCAAATGTTGCTGTTGTTTAAAAAACTTAAGTTTTCTAATCTATTAATTAAGAATTTATTAATAATTATGTTTTCTATTACTTATACAAATGAATGTTTGATATCTTTTGATACTCAGAAAATTTTAGAATTGAAGAAGGGTGACCTATTATATTTTTATCAATTTCTCTCACCTAATAAAATAGGTCCAGCAAACAATTAGATTAGCAAATATAGTTTGCAGAATTGAAACTGGCTGGACATCCAAACTTGTAAGGACTTTATACATACTAAGCTCGTACCCTCATTAGAGGCCTACAATAAGAGCAACTTAAAAATCTTGGATGTTTATCTCAACAATTATTAATAGCTCACTCAAGAATATTTCATACATATCTGTTATTTATAAAATTCTCAGAAATTATTTTAGCAAAACAGATGTTTCTTTTTGGAATTATTCAAGTGAAGTTAATAGACAAGTACTCTCAGAAAAAAGATAAAAAAAAAACATTGTTTACAGTCGGTGAAGGAATCTACATCTTCCCTGTTCTGGTGTGTATACACATGGAAATTTTAACATAGATATTTTTTCACTCTAAATAAACTAGCAATAATGTACAAGAAAGATGAAATGAAATGCTGGAGATGTGGACACCCTGGTGCTGAATGGATACACATGTTTGTTAAATGCAAAATAATTTCCCCATTTTGGTTAGACTTGAAATATCTTTGTAAAGCTCTATGAAATGACAACTGTATAATTTCTGATTCCATTATCCTTTCCAATGATCCTGTTCCTGAAGTCATTCCTAAAAAACAAACATTTTTACTGTGGTCTATCATCTCTATAGAAAGGAAAATTGTTACAAAAAATTGGAAATCCCAGTCTATTCCTGTCTTTAAAGTTGAATTTATTCATCTTGTGAAATACATTTGTAAGAATGAGATTGTTACTATAAAAGCAAGGACTAACAACACAACCCATCATTTAATTGCTTGGACAAAATTGTCTAATATGTTAGAGAAATGTCAAGTGTTCTCCTATGTATATTGCTTTTTAAATTGTTATGGACATTGTATATAGTGCATTTGTTTTTCTTGTTACTATACTCTTAAGTTATTGTGTTACAAAATTAATAAAAACATTTTGAAAAAAAAAAGAAAACTAGGGGACAAATCAACCAATTGCTATTCTGTGCATGCAGAATTAACACTAACTTTTCTCTTCCAGCTAGCCATTTGCAAAAACATCCTTTTTGTCCAGCTAGAATATGACTTACTCTTCATAGTTGCAGCAAACATAAAAGAACACTATAGATGCACAATCCAATCAAATAAAATCTGTCATTTCATATCCAGTTCTATTAGCCATGACCTTGACTGCATTACTGTCAAGAAGGCCAACTAATTTCATATTTAGTAAAAAAGTGACTTCCTGTTAAGATCTCTACTCTTAAGTCATTAATCTAGGATATACTTACTCCCCTCTCAATCAATCTAATTCCCTATATCTCATGACATAGCTTCAGACAGTCCTACTTTTCTGGTCCATTATTACAAACTTACAAATACATAGTTCAAAAATGCACCACAGCAACCATAGCTTCTCTCAGTTCTAGCATCAAGACTTTGGCAAGAGCTCTCCTCGTGCCTAAAAGAACTTTCCTCATATACACAATTCAAACCCCGATTCAAAGCCCATCTTATCAGCCAAAGGAAATGCCATTGTCTAAACTCTGGCCATTTCACATAACTGCTTTATGGATTACTGCTAACCATTTCTTTTAATAGCTAACAATGACGCTCAGTGTCTAGTTCAAGCATGCTGTACATATGCACATACATCACCATGGTTCCTTCTCCCTCTCTCTCTCTTTTACTTTATATGGGCTCCTACATTGTTTACCCCCATCATTTCCATTAGTTCTTCCTTTTCTTCCTTATGTTGTTTTCATTATATTGCACATTTCATACTGTACAATAGAACACTGATATTTTTTGTGGTAGCAATTCATTTCTAAGATTAAATAATGTGTTGTTTTTTTTTGCTTTTGTTAGAATGTACCCTGAGTTAGGCCTAAAACTGGTCAATCTTTGATCAATTCCCTACCCAGTAAACACAGTAAACAACCTTTAAATAAATAAAGACATACATACATAGATAAATAATTGACATGTTACAACATATTATATTATGATATATGTGTGTGTGTGTGCATACGTGTGTATGTGTGTGTGTGTGTATTATTTACGCATATGTGCATGTGTGTGTGTGTGTGTGTGTGTGTGTGTGTGTGTGTGTGTGTGTGTGTGTGTGTGTGTGTGTGTGTCTGTGTGTGTACATATATATATATATATATATATATATATATATATATATATATTCACATATGTGTATAAATAATATATGTATTTGTTTGACTGTGTATGTGTATTCTGTTTTTTCAGTTATATAAAATCTGCATGTCTAGCCTCTGTAATTTAGGTCAGATCATGGCCTTAAGGGGTCCCTTGATGAACATAGTAATCTGGTTAACAAGTAAAAAGTATAAAAAACAAATAAATATGCTGAAAAAAAAATCTATAAAACGTATATGTGTTTTTTGTGTAGATGAAGTTATTTGTCACAAACACATTAGTCAGGTCACTGCTGTGTGTGTGTGTGTGTGTGTGTGTGTGTGTGTATGTGTGTGTGTGTGTGTGTGTGTGTGTGTGTGTGTGTGTGTGTGTGTGTGTGTGTGTGCGCGCGCACGCATGTGTACATGTGTGCGTGTTTGTATGTGTGTACAGAGAAACCAGTGATGTCTGTTGTTGAGTAAGTTTGTAGGGTCACATGTTTATATTATCATTTCAGGCATCATATCTGCTGTGAATGTACCACAGCTACCGTGTACTCTTTTGGGAGATGTTGCTATGTGCAGCATATTTAGCACACTTGCAGATGATCTGTTGATGTAGGAACTCATCTTTATTAGGTCAGGATGTGTTCTTTTGTTCCTTATATCACTTCAGCGTCACATCACATTACTGTGCTCCTGTACAGTTGTGGATACCTTGGTATGCATACCACATTATCCATGAATTATGGAACCGTACTGAAGTTTTTTGTGATATGCACATTTTTTTGAACAATGTGAACCTGCACACATAGAGTGTGAGTGTTGGCAGAACAAGCACCTGGGTGATATATACGCCATTGACATTATGACTGAATATTTCATATGATGCACGTGTGTTGTGAATAGAGATTGATGTGTATTGGGGGCTGAGAGGCAGTTGAAGAAAAAGAAGTGGTGTAACCAATGTGAGAGTTATAGATAAAGTATCTTAACTTGGTCATGAGGAAGAAATGACAATAAAAGGAAATAGAGAAGAAAGGAAAATAGTTATAACTCATTAGTATGACAGTAAAATATAGGACATGGTTAAATGTGGAGAAGGATAGAACTGGTGAATATAAACAGTAATGTACTATTGCATAATGCTCTACAGTAAGATTAGTTTATTATATAATATCCTTACTGAAAGTATTTAACCAGTTTGTGATGAGACACAGTTATTTTTAGAATAAGTACATTTTTTGCACTTAAAACATATTAAAGTAGTTCTTATTTCAGAGTTTAGCTCCATCGTTTTAAAGAAAGTATTACCAAATGGCTGGCTTGATGGCTAGACATTTATTAAGTGAATGGAGCATACAATATGCCAAATTAAACAAGGTGATCTTAACCATATAAGAATACTCTACATAGCTTAGCATCTTCACAGCTATAAAGTTATATTTTGATTTGAGAGACTGCCTGCAGACTTTGGAATATTTTTAAAATGCCCCAGTCTGGAAAGCTGAATGTTGTGCAGACTGATCAGTAAAATGGTGGGTATGTAAACCTGCGCCGACAAAAGGAGACAAATGTTGTGATACGTACTTAAATACCCCAAAATAGCCAGCACCAGTTATAAGCTCTTTTGTTGTTGTTGTATCTTTCGGCTTTTCCCAGTTAGGGGTCGCCACAGCGGAACTCCGGTCCGCTAATGATTGGCAGTAGATTTTTACGTGCCGAGTTGCCGGCCCTGATGCACAACCTTCAACGAAGGTACGCCCATTCATGCATGTCTCAATACAGAAGACGCCCTAGCTGAGAATCGAACAGGGCAATGTCTTACTGTGAGGCGACAATGCTATCGCAGCACCACCACCGCAGCTTATAAGCTCTTTTGTAATAAATCCAAATTAACTTGTATTTGTTGAATAAGAGTTGGAAGCCTATATCTATCACAAGGAGGAAAGACCATGTAAGTGCATCTTTTTTCTTCAGTTTTTATTGAAATGCTCAACTACAACACCTTGACTCAGAAATGTAAGACCAGTGGTCAATGAATGCTAGAACGTGAAAGTTTTTTTTTTTTTTTTTTGCCATAGTGAAATTACTCAATATGACAATAGGACATTGACTTCTAATAGATTCTAACATGCCTACAAGTATTTGCATTATCTGGAATAAATAATAAGGGATATCTTTCCAATCCTTTTTCAGTCCTAATAGTCTGTAGGATGTGCTGACTGAGATGAAAAAAGCTTGTGGGAGTGAGGGATGGGAATAAGAAATTGTAATTACTGACTAACCAGTGCGAAGGTCTTCTAACAATTTCTGTTTAACTTTGATGATAGAAGAGGATATCCAAGAAAAGAAATCTTCAGTGGTAACCTTGTCTGGATCAGATTTAGTATATATATATATATATATATATATATATATATATATATATATACATACCCCAAAGTATTCGACTAGTATTCGACTAGTTTTTGTTAATATTAATGCTAACTATACTATTATGGCTTCTAAATCTGAAAACTGGGCTATCTAAGCTTAAATCATATCTAGGTCAAATTAACTAGATTATATGTGCTCCACCTGCTTCCTTGCGACATTTATTATATCACAATTTATGATATCAAGGTGAAAGAATTTCTTTATGACAGTATCTGTTTTAAGCCATGACCCACTTATACTGAGTACATCCAGATTCTACAGTAAAAAGCAGATGTAAAGAATAATAATATGTTCAAAATGGCCCTTGTGAGCCATTTTAACCCTAGCCAATTATCCCATGTGAGAATCAAACCCTGCACCTTGTGTTTGCAAGATAAAAATCTTAACCATTTTGACAGCCTGCCAGCTAGTATTATAATAATATCACAACTGCTGCTGTGTAGTATTGAGACAGATCCTGAAACTAGTGATCCATCTCCCCATCCATCTGTAACCCCTTTTCCCATTTTTGAACATGGGTTCAGGGTGTCAGTTAAACAGTAGCAATCATTTAGATCCAAGGTTTAATTAGGGCTTCACATCTCTAGGGCACTATTCTGTGTTAAGTCGTTGAGATGTAGTTTGCATGGAAATTACATTCCAGACATTTGCTGATTGGAATGGAATATGTGAGGAGAAAAGGACAAATGGATAATCAGTTTTTAACCGCTATACCTAAACAGGTGATTTCCTTTAATGCTGATCTCTGTGCATGTGGCTACTTGAATGGTTTCCATCTACTTGATGATTATTCCATTGTATATTTTATATAAAGATGTCATTAATAAGGAAGAACTATCTGTCATTAAGCAATAATATGACACTCAGTATATTATTTTCATTAAGGTACTCGTGATGATGATTTATAATGTTTTAAAAGTGGCACCTTCATACTTCAGCAAAGAAGACCCAGGATTGATAAGTGGCATTATTAATGAAGGAGCTAGCTGGTCAAAGGAAGAAATGCTCACATCTCTTTTGGGGTGATGGCAGGATTGTGAGCATGTGGGCATGAGAAGGCTAAAGTTCTCTGTGGAGACCAATGCTGCTTTATAATGCTTGTTCAAGAGGATGATTAGGCTAGAGTCTGATGGAAATTCATAGGCAAGAAAACCCCCTTGGAGAACAAGGTGTCCATGTCCAAGCACACATGTAGAGAGGGTTGTTTAAAAAACCTAATCAAGCAAGTGGTATGATGGACACTTTGCTTTCTGCTGTGTTTCTGGACTTCACCCAAAAGGGGGATTGTCCCAGTAGACTGTGGCCAGGCGACATTACATAACCACCTGAGGAATCACATGATTGACAAAGCTACTGGAATCAGTAGCATGACTGACTTGAAGTCAGTTACACAGGATGGAAAAGGGCAGAGCAAAAAATGTTTTAAAAGCAGCACTTTCAATAAATTGGCAATAAAGCCACAACTAAGTGAGACTCAGTTGTCTGAGAAATTTATTGCAGGTATGGCCTGTGAGCTCATTCTTACATCTAAGCTTGAATTTAGTATTGTTTTTCATCTTTACCCATGGAGGAAATAGCAGTTTGTGAGCACATCAGAAAACAGACCTTAAAGTACATTATGAGCCCCCTATGTTTTTGATTTATACTAGGTTCAATAGTACATGATAGGATATTTTGGCTAACACTGATTCAGCACTATCTGCATTCTGATAATATGGCTACAGACTGACTTCATTGAAGTGTGATCTTGACTGGAGAATTTAGTGATTTTATTTATTTTATAACAGTGTCCTGCTTAGTGTTACCCATTATGTAATTCCTGATACTTTATGGTTAAAAAGTATTACAGCATACCAAAAACAGTTGGAGGGGACACTATGGATTGCATTCAGCTTTTAATTCATTCTTTTACTAGTGAGTATATGTGGGAGAAAATTGCACTATTAGACGTTTCTTACTCCTAACTTAAAAGAATGTCTATACTACGAATTTAGTTTTGCAAGAGTAATGGAGGCTGCTGATTGGAGGAACCTACATTCTGTTGTTTCCGTTTAGTAACTGTGAAGTTTATTTCTTTATTACTTTTATGATAAAGATGTAAGGAAGAGATGACTAGAAATGCGGGGGGGGGGGGTGGAGACTAGAAATATGAAGATGAAAATTTACAGGTCTTTGAATTCACATTCCCTGACCATCAGGTGGATGAGTTATAAGCTAATGAGGTTCAAAATGCCAATAGATGTTTTAAAAAGAAAACTGCAGCATTTGTCATTTCTAGATATGTGGTGGCAATGATTTATTTGTTTGTAGAGATTTACCCCTACTTTATGTTTGTGCAACTATGGAGCTACGTTCAGGCACTATGAGTGGCTTGCCCCTCTGAAAAAAATGCTCAGAGCTTGACTTTTCATCTTTGTTGTGTTTTGGCATTGTGGTGCCACTGGTGTGATTCCTCAACATCTTGTGCTTTGCTGTTTCACAGTGCAAGCTTGGAAAACCGAGGTATGCTTTTAATGTAATGTCAATAAAAAAATTCCAGTGATGAAAGATTCAGAAAAAAAATACTTTATTAATTTAATAATTTGAGTACTTTGTTTCCTTAAGAACATTTCCTCAAAGCAATTTAACAATAATTACTAATTTAAAGGAAAACTCCACCTTCTCCTTCACTTTAACTCAACTCTTAGGGTGCTTTTCTCATTTCAATACCACTCCAGGGTTATGTAGGTACCAGAGACCTGCTTATACTTTACATAACTTTCATTTTTTTGCCTTGGAAACAAAGGAAGGGATAGACCACCCACTTTTTAAGCTTAGCTTTTCACATAATTTGCAGAAGAATTTCTCCACACCTACATGACGTACCACAAACTTTGCCAGTCTGGCACATCACTGGATTCTTATTATTAGGTGTTCGCATTTGCTAATGAAGAAACTAAACTCAGGACCACAATCAGGTATTGTAACACCAAAATGTTTTAAGTTATGTTTATTATTTTTCAATTCACCATAACAGCACTTGAATGAAGATGCATGTTTTTGTCAAGTAAATGCAAATGAAGACCCCTTTGTTAATTTGCAAGGTAACACATGAATTTATCTCTTGTAGTTTCATATGGTACTACTGAAAGTTGCACACTATTGCTTTTATGAGAATAAGGCAAGCACGGTGGTCCTGTAGTGATATAGCAGGTTTAAATTCACAGCTATTCATAATTACAGCTAGTACATGATTTTAATCAGTTATTCCTTCTTCTACCATTGCTTTGGTGAATGTGACTTTGCAGTAATGATCAAAGTACTGAAAATGAATGCATCTGTGGTATTTTAACAACATTTACATGCACAGAATAGACTTTAATGTGGCTGTGCTAGTTGTAATTAATATTGGCTCCTGTGCTAATGTCTATTAATTTGTCTCTAGATGACTTAGTCTTTAGTCAGTTATGTGGTCATGAATGACCTGAGCATTTTGATTGACCAAGTTTCTGGTACAGCTTTGCAGGTGAAATAGATTTGTGCCCCTACTTATACCAGCATATTATATAATCATGATGCAAGTTAAGCAGGGAAGAGGAAAATCCTTCTTTAAAAGGTCCATAATAGCATTGCATTGTGCTCACTGGTAATGAGACTGAATGGATTGAAGTACACTTGGCTCTTGGATTTGAGTTTCCTACATAAAATCATCTAATTTAAATTATTATTATTTCATCATCTTCATTTATTGAGCTGCCAATGCCCACTCATGCTGTTGACTATACTAAGCTGGTTTAGAATTTTTCCTACTATTTCACAAGAACATTCTGGCTCACAACATCTAGTCACTTTGGTCTCACAGACTTAAGGATTATCTTTGTACAGTATTCTTACTGTCTTCATGTTTTTTTGAATGCACACTATTTTTACTCACATCTGCATTGGGTTGTATCACATTTCCTTAATCAAAACCATCCCACACAGGGATATATTTCCAGTTTCTGTCTTACTTACTTTTAAAATTTTCTTCTTGGCCTCTGTCTCATTCTCCAATCAATGCCTTTCCTGGGTTAGATCCTTCAAATTTCTTTATGTTATTTTTCTGCTTTGTTACCAGTTCTCTGAAAACTGCTATTCATCTACTTCCATCTTTGTCTGCTGTGCATTTCATTCTAAATTCCCCTTTCTTCTTAACTTTTCTGTCACTTTGCTCATTAATGTATTTCATGCATAAGTTTTACTTCACTATATCCCTGGATTTTGTCTTTCTCTACTCCCATGCACATTTAAACTAATAGCTATTATGTTATGATTAATTTCTTATTCAGCATCCACTCACTACTTTAAGGAGCTAATACCTCTAAATCTAAGACATTAGAGCACTGCAGTCTATTATGTAAGACCATAGGATAAAGCACGGTAGAATAAAAGATCACACTTTAGGTTGTTAACATTTTAATATAACAACTTCTAATGTTATACATAATGTTCTTTCTTTCTTTCTTTCTTTCTTTTTCTTTCTTTCTTTCTTTCTTTCTTTCTTTCTTTCTTTCTTTCTTTCCTCCCATCTTCATGTATTCTTTGTATATTGGTACACAGACTGACTCTGCAATCCCTCTTCACTTGTAATCCTGGCGACTAATTACAAATGTTTATAATATGTTACAAAATGGTACATTACAACATACAAGTTTCATCATTCTTAGTGAGTTTTTGTGACAGAATTCCAGACATTTCAGCAAGATAATTACATCAATGTTTATGAAGTTTTGTTGCAAAATTATAGGTATTAGAATATGTGAATTACATAAATGCTAGTGAGGTTTTGTTACAGAGTTACATGGATAATGTATCTTTTTAGCATGATGCATTTCATGATGAGTATTGCATCACTGTGGGAGGGTTTTGTTTCCATGCTGATGCAGAATTATACAGATAACTGAAATGCTACACAGTTACAAAGAGTAACATTGGACTGATAGCATGTTGCAATTTTTCCCCTGAAAATACATTTTTCAATGGCAGATAATTATTTTTATTTGATAGTGGTATTTGCTGCACAAATTTATATACATGTGACAACAAGTGTGAACACCAACAATACCACTGGACCAGTGTGGGAGTCTGCCATAAGTTTGCTGCTTAACTTTTAGAACAGTATGGCTTCACAGATCACTTCTGGGAAGGTATATGTAAGACTATTGGTAAAACAGTAGTGGATGTGGTTATATTTAAGGCTATTCATAACAAATTGTGCCTTTCATAATCCAGTTCAAAGGGGGAGTTAAGATTATTTACTTATTTACAGTGATGATGCTTAGCTGTCATGAACTTGCAAGTCTTCTTGCTTTAATAGACTATTGGAGTAGGGTGCTTATTAGAGGAGTGGGTTGCTACACAGTATTTGCCTTTGTCCAGGAAGTAGGCCTATTTGTATGCCTTTAAAATGTTCCACCATTTTTCCCCTGAAATGTGAGTTTTCTGAAATTTGCCAGTGCTCTATGGTGAGATGGTTCCAATTAGAAAGTTCAATATTTTTGTCTTGCGACAATGATTCCAAATGTGGTCTTATTAGAGCCATAACATCATGCCCATCTCTCTTAAGAGAATGGGCATGGAGGGGGGGACTTTATTTGTAACATTTACCAAGAGGGGTAGAATATGCTATTCAGTATCTTGAAGACAATACTTGGTAACAGAAGGACTGGCTGAGATTTTACTGGAAGCCAGTTGACTTTTTCTTTGATAATGCAGAAATGCTCCATTCAGGCAGATGGATTGTTCTATTTATAGACAGGATGTTTTACATTTAGTTGGTATGATACTCTGAAGAGAAAGGCACAATTTGTATCTACTTTCCTTTCTTAGATGGCTAGAGTAGGCAGGTTTTAATTATGTCAAGTCAGAGTAAAGAAGAAGAATTTTTTTTTCTTGTGCCTTATTTGTACTTTATCCCTGTTATCCAAGTTTGTCTGGCCCCTTCATACTTAGCAAATATAGAGATTAGGGGCAAACCCCCCACACTAGGGGATTTAAGGAAGCTTGCCAGATGAAAAAATAGATCTTTACTAGTATTTGATGTTTTGTTTGTACTGCTGGTTCATTGGGATTGTAGTTAACCAATATGTTTCATGATTTACTTTTGATTATTCATATCTTAAACAAATGAGATGCAATTAGTCTTATCTGAGAAATGATGCCATGTTAATGTTCCAGGTTTGCTTATCCAAAAAATGAAAATGCTTTTATTGCAAATTAAGGCATCTGAGAACAGGAACAGTTCAGCAGTCCACCTCAGTGGACTTTGACAGCTAAATCAGGTATCTTTGATATACAAATGTTTTTGGGTCACTGATGAGACCTGACTCCTAATTTATTTATTTATTTTTTGAGGTATAAGAAAAGTATCTAACTTTTCAAATCTGTGACTGCATATTGCTGTTATCAAAAATTTATTTGTTTCCCAGTCAGTATTTACATCAGCATTAGATGTCCATACATTTATTTCTGAATCCAATGCATGCTGTCAAATCTAATCAAATGCGTAATTTTATATTTTTGCCTTTTTGGTAACATAATTCCTGATGTGGCAGTTAGACAGTATAGATATGTGAGTCATGTTTCTTAAACATAAGAATAGAAGAAGACATTAAATATATGTAAATAAGGTATTCCTGTGTTACTGGTCTTATTGCATATTAACTGACAAGAGAACAGGTATTACAAATTCGAAGGGGACTAGAACACAGGGGAAAAATGAGAAGAATTAGCAAAGATGATACATACATTCATAGATTCATAGGAAGTTACTCGGCTAATGGCCCTAGTCCTTTACAAGCCTATCTGTGTACAAACCTGAGTACTCTTATTGGAGTCTATTTCATAACATCAAAGTGTCAAAACTTTGAACATGAAAACCTCGAACTTGAAAGTTCAAAGACTGACAATATTGAAGCCGTGGAACATCAAATTCTTTCCCAGGGAAAGAATTTGATGGGCCGTTTCCTTGGCTTTGCTATTTCCTCCACTGTGGTGCAATCTCGGAGTTGAGGGGGGTGTAGGGGTCACAGCACCCCACGTTGGGGAGTGTGGGGGTGAAGCCTCCCACATTAGAAATAGTTTGTAGTGTTCGTGTGTTTCATGTTTTCTACTGGAACAGGGATTTTTTCCCAGGGAAAAAAATCGCTGTTCTCAGTCTTCAGGGTTTTCAGCTTTCGTGGTTTTGGGTTCGAAGTCATAACAATTGGTTATATTAGATGCGGTTCCTCCTTTATGAAGGAGGATGATTAACTTTTTTCATAGAGAAAGAATGGAAGATTTCTTGATAGATTTGTTAATTAGAAGAGATAATAGACCATGTAACTGGCAGCTTCCTTAAGGTATTCTGCTGGGAGATTATCTACTGAAGGAAAATGTGCTTTCAGTTTAAGAAGTATCGATTTGATGTAGGAGGATGGGATGAGTATTGGAGTGAAACAGGGTGTTTGTTGTCTGAGGAAAAGAAATGCCAGGATTGTTAAAAGGAAGTCTGTAGTAAGGACTTAAATGATTTCTATAAAAGGTGTGTTAAATTGAGCAGATATTTTGGAGGGAGTGTTATGTGGGGCAGGATGAGGAGTGGTGAATGTTCCAAGGTGGAGTTTATTATTAATAGAAGACTAGTAATTTTTTAGGTTTGGAACATTGATTTAGTAAGGGGCTAGTGAAGTATATTTTCTTCACTGTGATAATCTATATTTTTGTAGAGTTATATAGTTCTTTAAGGGGTTTGTAGGCTTTGAGGAGATCTATATTTTAATCATTCTTTCCAAGTCCTATCTCTTTTATACATTAGGTGCCTGCTCTGATTGGATAACCAAGGAGTACGTTTAGTCTTTAATCTTTTTGTTCTGGGTGGTGACAGACTATTGAGGGTTTTCAGCAAAAGTGAGCTAAATTTGTGTACAGCTTCACTGAGTGGAATATTTTTCAGGATAAACCAGATAAAGGAGCTTAGAATTCTACTAAATGCATCAGGGTTAAAATTAGTGAAGTTACATAAATTATTAAATAAATGTTGTTTGACATGAGGGGTACCAAGTCTATTTGCATACAGAGGGAGGTGATCATTGAAGAAATCAGAAAGGGTTCCATTGGAGATATACATAGTGGAATCAGACACCAATATCCAGTTGATAACTCAGCCACTGTTTTGGAGATACTTATAATGTATGGGGGAGAAAATAAGTTGAGTTAATCCAAATGAGTTTGGGTTAGTTGATGGATATTTTGTGGAGATAATCTGCCAATTGAAATTAACATCACCTAAGATTATCTTTTCATTAGAAATTCCATGTAAGATCCAGTTTAGGATGTTTTATATGGTTGTAGCATTATTACCTGGGGGAATATATACATAATTGCTTATTGTTGTTCAGGTTTATCTTGGAGATAAGGGGTTCAGTTTTGTGGAATTTGGGAACAGGTTTATTGTTGCGTAGGATTTCAAGAAAGTCAGGGTATAGTAAAGCTACTTTACCACCTTTTTTAAGTTCTATCAGCCCTAATGAAATTATACCCAGGAGTGATATTTCAGTGACAAGTGCATTGAGATTTAGTCATGTTTCAGTTATGACAGGAATATCTGGTATATTATGGGATATTCAAGCATGAAGTTCTGAAATTTTATTATAGATGCTACAAGTATTTAAGGAAATGAATTGAAGCAGATTGTGTGAGTTTGAGATACACGGGGTGGGTTTTGATGGTTTTGGTGATAACACTGTGGTCCCTGTTTTGGAATGAGATGGGTGGGTTGAGGAGGGGAGTTGGTGTGAGATACATTTTGAAGGCTACTGGGGAGTCAGGATGGAAAGAAGGGCCAGGGTTGGGATGTATATCCCAAGAGAGTGGTAAGAGCAGGAAAAACAGATATGTTTGGTAAGCTTGTTTTGGTTTAACATTAGCAGTTCATTTTATTTTGTTGTAGTAGGTATGAGGGTTTAGTAACTCAAATTTGAAGTACAGATTGAGTGAGTCTTTGTGCATATTGGAAGCAAATAGTGGTGAACAGGGGTAATTTGAATGGTTAGAGGTAGAGCACATAGTGGGAGAAATGAGTACAGTGTTGGATGATGTATAGAAGCTTTTATTCATTATTTCTCCTGCCTCCCATATCTACCCCAATTATTACCTCTACAAATGCTTTTTCTCACTTACCCTCTCTTCCTCCTTATCCAATGATTGAACTTTTATGTTGCGATTTGCTTTATGAGTGAGTAATTCATTCTCACACTACAAAATAGGTCAACGTGTTTCAATGCTACATGAAAGTGTAGTCATCTTGTTTTAATGATGGTGTACATTTTTTATTGTACATATCATATCTGTATTAATATTTATATTAATCTATGTATTTTCAGTGTATTGTAATTTGATGTCAACTTTCACCAACATGTATGTATTTTCTGTTCTTTTTTGTTGAGCTTTTCTCCCTGGTCTTTTACTGAAAATGGATAAAATTATCTAGTTGAACTTTACCAGTAAACAAATGCCAATAAATAAATATTAAGTAATGTCTGTCTCATTATTGTTTAAGATCTGATGATTGCCAATGCACTCAGTAAAAATATTTTGGCGGCCTTAAAGATGAGAAGAACACTTGGATCTCTTACCATAGCAGAAGAGTGAAAAAGTAGAAGAGATAGTATGTAGATTTCGGAATATCATTAAGTGAAATTATTATGTGTACCTCGGGGGGGGGGGATCATAATTGTCATTGTCCAGGTACCTCTATCTGATTACAAAATTATTTTAGACACAGTGAAGCACTGGTGAGTAGAGTATGTTAGCATATATGACATGACAAAATTCACAACAAGGAACTCACTACACTGGAACTTTCCAAAACACAACTGTAAACATATAGTATCCAGTCCTATGACTGGCAGTAACTATGTTGTATTGCCAATATCTTTACAAAGATCTAAGTTCATACCCCACAGAAACATAAAGTGATATTAACCAAACAAGTTGCCATTACTTCTCTGCTTAATGTGGTTGAAGATATATAAAACATAAAAGGGGTGACAGTTCAGGGGTATTGTCATATCCCTTGACGTTTTTCAATTAACTAGTGTAGACATTGAATTCAGTCATATCCTACCATGATTGACAGTGTGAGTCTGAATTCCTTTCATTGATTTGCCATTCCCAATTCATCACACTGGTGGATGACAATAGAGAGAGGAAAGGCAAACTAATCATTTTTTATTACATATTTTAACCTGTGTTGTTAGTTTGTCAGTGAAATTAAATCAGCAACTTCTATTAACACATGCAGAGATTTTATAGTGGTTGTTCCAGTCAGTGTTATTTTAATGAGCACTTTTGAGAAAAAAAGTATTAAGAGGCTAAACTGAGCTGACCAGTAGAACATTCAGTGCTTGAAACTATTGCACTCTAGTTAAAGAAATAGAGACCAGTCTGTAAAAAGAAATCAATATGACAGGCCCATCATTCATACCATGAAATATCTGTACTCTATATAAGGAGAAAATACTTAAAAAAAGAAAACTAAATGGAAGAGCAGGTGGTATATCTACAGGTGGCCGAGGTGAAATTAGTCAAGGGTCAATAGCCTGAAATACATGATGATGAGGAAAACTATGCTGATCTTCCAGAGGAAATCACTTGCAGTGCAATTTCCTAGCACGTGCCTATTTGGATTCCCTTTATTCAGGAGATTTTTCCCTTCTTCATGTTGGTGCAACCATGGAGTTGATATATATATGTTTGCAGGGTATAAGGTACAGCTGGGATTCATTCCATGCAAAAGCACATACAATTTATTTTTCCCCATATTCTGTGTTTTGGGTGTTTGCTTTTAGAATTCTGCTGTTCAGGGTTTTGCCATTCAACATTTCATAGTAGCAGGGAAGCCCAACATTTACAGCATGAGCAGCTGACCTCTTGTGATGGAGAAAGCACTCCAAGAAAAGGAAAATATGGTTGTCCAAATTATTCGACATGCCCAGAACTGAAAAGATAAGTCATCAAATAATGCAGCCTTTCTGTCCTTTGTAGTCTACTAAATACATTTTTTGAAACACCAGAAAAAACAACTGCCCCTTTCCACTAGAAAACAGGTGCATAAAAAAGACACTATTTTATCAAAAATGCAGAAGTGCATCAAAAGAGAAGCCTGTGGAATGCAGTTTTTATTTATGGTTGCATCTTTGGAAAGAATTAGTACTGCTGGTTAATAAATATGCACTTTACTTTAAATGTAACATTTACTTCAGAACATATGCTATCTTACTGCTACCCAGTGGTTACTGAAATCAGTTGCACAGTATTTAAATACCTGACAAGAAGTTCTCTGAATTTGTGTTCTACGACTCTGCTCTTTTACAAAAAAAAAATGTGACTTTTAAAGCATGAAATATTTTGCATTTACTTAGTTTACTATGTCATATCAAAGTATTTTTTATTTTTTTTTGCAGCAAAACAGAAACATTTGGGAAAAGCTGTTGCTGGCAACTTCTTCACTATTTTAAAAGTTGCATCCTTCATCTAAACAGCAGTGCACAATGATCACTTTGACTAATGGATAAACCATTTATGTTCAGTTTACTGTTATTTTCATAATTTAGCAAACTAGTTGACTATTCAAACATGTTTAATAAATGAACATTTGTCAATAAGAACTGCGGCTGGACTATATCTCCCGTAGAAACTGCTGATGATACCTGTCCTTAAGCTTCTTATACTTCCTACAACACTCCCCATGATAATTTATTTTTTCCTTAGCATTTGCAAGTCTTCCATTAGGAATATTAATTAGCATCTCCCCCCACTGGCACCAGTAACGGCACTATACTACCTATATGTCTGAATGAGGAAATGATTTTTGAATACTTCCTTTTTTTGTCTGTCTGTTCAATTAGTCAAAGTAGGAAACTGTATCCATCAAAAAGTAATTCAGTTAATTAAACTATCTTAAACCTATAATACATTATTATTTTGACAACTTTTTACTTTTGGTGATCCTTAATTTCAGGCCTAAGCTCCTTTCTGTACCATCCACGGCTTTCTCTCTCTCTCTCTCTCTCTCTCTCTCTCTCTGAGTCTCTCGGCTCTCTACTACTGCTGTAGTTTTTCACATTCCTCCCTGTCTGACACATTCATTAATGCATTGCAAATGAATCTTACATAACTGCCCTTCAATTAAATGAACACTATTAGTGCAGTATGTGTCAGTAATGTAAGTCGCCTCTAGTAAACAGAGGCAGTCATTGTGGTCACTATCATTAATAGAAGATTTCACAATCACACATGCAATGTGCTGCAACCAAGTGTAATGTAAATGTGACCAGTTCATTAAATGCCTTTTTGACTGAGACAGGATTGTTTATCATAGGATCATAGGTGATTACTAGGCTATCGACCTGTAGGCCATTTTAAGCCTAGCCGTTTCAACCCAATATAATACCATAGGGGTACTAGTCAATACCCAAGACTGCATTTAGTGATGACTGCCCATGTCCAGGAGGGTTGTGGGCTCTATCCTTAGTAAGAATTTATGGTGCCCCATTCACTCGTCCAGATTCCTCTTGAACAGTGTCACAGAAGTGCTCTATTTCACATGAATTGGTAGCCTTTTCCAAAGACATGACAGTTGCTGGGAGATAAATCTGTCCCTCCAGCATGTCCTATTTAAGTGACAGGCCATATTTAAGTCTCTGTAATGGGTAGCCCTAGACCCAAATGCAGTAAGTTCATTAGGTTTGGGTCTTGGGTTGCTCTGTAGGCCAGGCATGTGTCTCCTCTAAGAAGTTTATACGATACAGAGTATAGTGACAGGGACTTTAGTTGATCTGTGTAAGGCACGTGCTGGAGTCCATTGATTTTCTTTGTTAGAAACCTCTGAGGTCTGTCCAATTGCTGTAGATGATTAATAAAGTACACACCAAATGAGGCATTATAGTCAGTTATGGGCCAGATAAGTGTAGAGTAAACTTCTTTTGCTGTCAAGGTGATGCCTTTACTAATCAAGTGAGCTATGTGGAAAGCTTTCCTTACAACGGTAGACATGGTGGTTGAAGTTAAGGTCGCGGTCAACCTGTGATACCAGATCCCTTATCACCTCATGGGTACATAAGGTTTTTTTGTTATTATTCTGATAGTGTGAAGGGACATTGGTTGTGCCAAAGGGAGTGATGATGCATTTATTTGCATTCAGTTTGAGAAAGTGACTAATACACCAGTCATTGGTCTAAGTGACACCATCCTGGAGTATACTGACATCATATGGGGATTCAATGATTACACCTAGTTTGCAGTTGTCTGCAAGCTTAGTCAGCCACAGCCCTTTACTTTTGACCTGATCGTCTGAGAAGTATATACCAAACAGTAGCGAGCCCAGTACTGACCCTTCTGGGTCCCCACTGGTGACAGGTCTGCTGGTTGATGTGGATTCATCCACTTTGTGTTCAGTTTGTGAGCCAGTTGGCATCCATCTTACAACAAAGGGGTTTACATTCAGTTTGCTAAGTTTATCAGTAATGCTTGAATGTGGGATTGTGTTGAAAGCCTTTGCCAAGTCAAGGTATGCTGTGTGCACAGATTTGCCCTCATCAACGGCCTTGGTCACACTTTCAAAGAAATCCATTAGATTTAGCAGGTAGGATCTGCCCTTCATGAAGCTGAATTGGGTAGGATCCAGAGTTTGGAGCAGTAAGTTGTTACTAGTTTATCTTTTGTTAACAAAATATGTTGAAATCTTTACTATATGCAAATATTGGACCAAACCCAATTCTGTAGCACTTTCATTTGGGGCAGCATTCAGGTTATTTTTCAAAAGAGACAGACTACAGAACTTCCTTTGTAGCGAAAGAGAGACACTGGAAAAAGGTGTGCAGTGCAGCAATATGCAGTACATTGTCTGCACTAATATGCAGTGTGGACTTATTTTCAGTTAGCTTTTCTGGTTGGTAGTTGACAAATCTGTAGCTGTATGTTGTTTTAAGGTATGCCTTTGGAATGAGACCTGCTGATTTGTGTTTATTTAACCATGAGTCATTTCTGACATCATACCATATCTGAATAAATAAAAAAAGTAGTGCATTCAGAAAACCAGCTCTGTAACCTAGTGACCAGGGTCACTGATCTGCAGTAGGTGTACTTAGCATAACTGAGAGATTCAGAAAAATGTCTCTTAGTGGACTCCCCATGAATAGTTAATGAGCGTAAGGCACTTTACAATTCTTTGTCAGCTGACACAAATGCATGATGACTTTGTGATGAAACACCACTCTGAGGGTTACTTCTAACATTAACTTGATTATTCATCAAGGATCAGCTCAGCAAATGGCTGGGGCAGATATTCCTTAACATGACACACACATGGTAATACAACACTGCAAGTTTATTCTAACTATGAAGGACAACAACAGCAATTGGAAAGAAAGCTTTCTAGTGTACTTTCTGGGTAGAACTGTCATGATAAACCTGTGATTGTATTATCTATTACGGAGCTACCTGCTAAGTAGCTTAACATTGTTTTTTCTCCTTTTTTGTATCACAAGTTTTAAAATAGGAGGGTGGTAACATAAAAACAGTTATACTTATCAACTCCATTTGTCAAAATCATGATCTTCCATTACAGAATTTGCTTGGCTACAACAATCCTTTAAAGTTAAATATATATATATATATATATATATATATATATATATTTTTTTTTTTTTTTTTTCTGAGAGTCAGACCTCTAGTAATTTTAAAATTTTGTTTAATTAGAAATTAAAAATAATTTACTGACATTTTGCTTTTATAAATGGCTAGCAAATGTATTAAACAGCTAAACATATCTGTAACTCCTTTGGTGTTAATTAAAAAATGTAACTCATATGACACTGATTTATGAGCAAGTACTTTTTCTGCAAGATTTGATGAATGAATGCTGTAGTAAGCCAACTGTACATACACCCAGACATGTGCACAAACACTCACATACAAGCACACACACACACACACACACACACACACACACACACACACACACACACACACACACACACACACACACACACACGCACATGCACACACACACACACACACACACACACACACACACACACACACACACACACGCACACACGCACACAAATGCACACACACACACATGCGCACACACACACACACACACACACACACACACACACACACACACGCACACATGCACGCAAACATCATATGTAAAGAGAAGCATTTAGATGAAAGCTGAATGTCATGTCCATCAGATTACAGCAACTCATTCCAATACAGCTCACATTCCCCTATCTCCTGCCCATCTACAAGAAGAACCATGTAGCAGTTTTGCCATTCTCCACAATGGAAGTATTTCCATGTTCCATGGGTCCCTGAGTATATGTTCCCACTATGCAAGAACAGGTACAGCCTTCCTGTCAAGCCTGTACCTTTATGTGTGCAAGCCATCAGTTTAAGCTACCTGAATTGGCTGTTATCTCTCTATTCCACCAAAGCAGACACAAACAAATACATCTGATGGACTAACCAATAAATTACAGAGGTTTAGAAGGACTAATTTTGGACAAACCCTCTAAATTCACATTTTACTAGCTTATTATTCTTGCCAATAGTGATACCTGAACTTATAAGTGACAATACAGTTAGGCAGATATAGTGCATTCCAACACTGGGAGTGCCTGCACGCCTCTCCTGAATCATCACTAACTGTACTTCTACCATGATTATTTAGAAATTAATTCCTTTTAACTCCTTAGAAGACTTCTGCATAAATGTGTCTGTCACTACAACTCTTAAGGATTTCAGGATTTTCATCAATAAAAGAGACTGTATTTATACCCCCTCAGCAACTCCAGACATCAGTTCAAGGGTCATTCAAGAAGCCCTTTGTTGGGGGCATGGCCAAGATGGCGACCTGGTAATAGCACTTTCTCACAGCTCTCTTTCCTCAATAATATTTCAGACAGGAATTTTGAGAAAAAAACAACAATAAGAAGATATCTTTGCTCCTAACCACTTTCTAATACCCAGAGACATCATCAGAACATTTGTTATCAACTTTCATTGGAAAATTCCTGTCAAATTAATTATTAGAAAATCAACAGCAGCATCAGCTGCTCAGAATGAGCCATCTCAGAAATCCACCTCAGGACCCAACATTCAAATAGGATTTACATTCACTTATTTTAAATATTCAAGAGTTGTCAACTAAAACAGATAAGATGGATAATAAATTGGACTCTTTTAAAGATAAATGTACTCAACAATTTGAACAGCTTCAGGAAATGTTCACACAACAGAAAGGTCAAATTTCTGTCATAGAACAGTCCTTAAATGACATTGATTCCAGACTCCTGCAAAAAGAACAGCAAACTGAATTTTTACTGCAACAAAATACATATCTTCTGGAGAAAACGGATGACACGGAAAACAGAATGAGAAAAAATAATATCCGAATATATGGTCTGCCAGAAAAAGTGGAAGGGGATAATATAATAAACTTTCTTACTACCTGGATCCCAAATGTATTAAAATTACCGGAAGCCCTTTCTTTTGGAATAGAATGTGCACACAGGTCATTGTCAACTTCAGGAAATGCATCTTTTATCAAAAACAAACCAAGATCAATAATTGTTAAACTTTTCTCCATGCAAGACAAGGAACTCATCCTCAAAAATGCTTGGACTAACTCACCCATTAAATATAATGATGCGTTAATTAGATTTGACAATGATTACTCTACAAAAGTGGTTTTCAAAAGAAAAGAATTCATGCCAATAATAAAAATCTTGAAAAAGAAACAACTGAAGACCCATCTTTTGTTTCCAGCAAGACTTCGTATATTCCTTCCAGTGGGAATAAAAATATTTGAAACAGTGGAATCAGCAATAAAATATCTCACTACAAACAACATTTTAACACAGGAAGAATCTGTGGATTGGACAAATACTACACCAAAAAGAAATGCAGAAGTAAACAACTGGAAAACTGTTGAACAGAAGAAAAAAAAAAACTAAAGGACAAATAACTTATATGTTACTTGTACCACAAAACTTTAAACAATGTCACAAAAACTAACAAGAAATCTTCCAGTCATTAATCACAGTAATATATCAGGTACAGTTTCTATTTATTTTATCTCACTTAAAATTTAGAATAAATATAAACTGGGTAAATTAACATTATCATTTAGGTCTATCCATATTTGAAACTTGATAACAATGTTTTTCTTTCTCTACGTCTCTGATTTGGTCATCAACAAATAAAATGTATACAGCAATATGTTCAAGATATATGCAAATGGATATCTGGTTCAAGCAGATATAACCATCTCACCATATATTTAACTATACTAGCAATTTGTTGTAAAATCTTTGAATGCACCATTCATATAATATGTCTAATCTAAGTTTTCCGATCGGGGCAGGGAGGGGAGTGGGACAAATGTATTCTTTGAAAAATTATATATTTATGTTAAATGAGTTGCATAGTTAAAGTACTTAATCCATTAATGCTGTCGTAATGATTTACTTTACTGAGACAGAAAGACAGCTTGGGTGTGTGCACATGTCTGGTTGTATGGATTATGATGTTGTAGCATCCCGGTACACCTCATGGACTCTTATTGTGTTTTTAACGTATATATACAAAGCTTCCTTACTGGAAGGGGAGATAATGTGTTTATTGAAGATGTTTAAACTGTGTTGTAGCTATGCAGTAGAAAAATATTTTCACGAGCGATACTTTGAAAGATAAGAAAAATCTTCACTACTTTTCCTGCTCTGTTCATGAGACAGCAGTCTCAAATATGCGTACAAGTAATATATAAAGGTTGTAATTTTCATTGTAACCACTTTGTGATTGTGTATGTCGCCCTTTAAATAATATGTAATTGCAATATCATTAGGCAAGGAAGTAAATCTCAAAACAAGCACATCTTAAAACTCTTCGACTAGAAGAAGAAAAATAATGTGCATATAGAAGATGATTGAGTTGTGCTGGATGGTTATAGTTAGTTAAGAGTTTAAACACTTACATGCTATTACAATAAATTATTCTACACTACTAGAATGTCATATTGAATCCTTTATATGAAGTAAAGCATTTGGTGCTGTTTGTTTTACTAGCAGGTGTCATGTAGTGTGTCTCATATATAACATAGGAATGTCTTGCATATAACATAGATGAATATATGCAAAAATAAATATTACCATGAGTGATGCCTTGAAAATCAAGAAAAATCTTCACTAATTTTCCTGCCCCATCCATGAGACAGTAGCCTTAAATACACATGCAAGCAACACCCTAATGTCTTATGTCTCATTGCGAGCACTTCATGCTTGCGTATAACGTCCTTTGAATAAAATGTAATTGCAGCATTACTGGACAAGGAAGTAAATCCCAAAACGAGCACTACTTAAAATGCTAGTGCACCTGAATTATGAAGCTACATGTTGACCCTTTTGTGTTAATGATTATTACTAAACATTTAACACACTTAAACTAAATAAAATAAAACATGATTAGATTTAGTAAACAGACACTAAACAAATTTTCTAATAGGTTCTCTATATACTAACAGAAATAGCAACCTACGCATAGTTATTGTTAGAAAACAGTTAAATGTTGTTAGATATACAGAAAGGCAATACTCTATACATAGTTATATACATTAATATTAAGGATTTCTAATACTAGAATATTACCTATATACAATAAGAATCATAAATAGCTGTGTGGGTTCATAGATTGCTACTAGAATATTGACCCTTGGGCTTGTATAAATCTAGTCATGGCAGTTCTCTGGCTGTTTCTTTCCATATTGTTTGCTTACCTAGACACCTGTTTGCCGAGGTGACCGTTATGATCTCCAGGGTGATTTTCCTCTCTCCCATCCAGTCATTGGAGTTCTTTTCCAGAGTCTGGCCAGACTGTGGGTCGGGAACCTATCTCTTCACTATGTTTTACTTCAGTATTTTGAATCTTAAGATATGTAAAGACCATTATATATAAGTTTATGTATATATATATTTATATATATGTACATATATTGTCATATAAGCCAACACAATTTTTGTAAAGAGTTCTGGAATATGACTTGGAACACTACTTTTTCAAAAGTTAAAGAATAAATAAATCTAATTATTTCATAAAGAGTGAGAAAGAAAATGGGAAATATTCACATAACTATAGAATAAATAATATTCTTATAGCACAGATATTACATGAAAGAGACTCTAGAGGTGAAAAATTACCCTAAACAAATTGTGAGTATAATGCAACTACAATCTAAAAAGAACATAAGTAATATGATAATTTAACCAAAACAACTACTTAACAAGGTATTGGAGTCTTTGCAGTGTGAATTAAAGCAAATGTGTCAAGTTGGTTTGATATGTGAATTGTTGTACTAAGATGAAACAAATTTTGTTAAATGCAATTGGAAAATTGTTTTTGTAACCCTGATTATAAGAAACTCTGCAAGTAAGATTTAACAAGTATAAGCAGGTTATTGATGTATAAATATTATTGCTTTCATACAAATTTGCATATAATTGTTTATTAGCTGATCATATCAACTCGTTAATATATGTAAATAGTGACATACTAAGTTATGAGGTTAAGAGAGATTAGTTTAAACACTAGTCATAGATTTAGAAGGTTTGTGTGGGTACTTGTGTTACTCATGCAAAGAGGTATATTACCTCATAGAGATAGGAAAAGGTGTAATCAATTAGAATTAGTTAAATTAGTAGTTTCATTGTTTTCTTATACTGTTTTGGTGTCTACATGTGATAAGCAGATCTTCCATGTAAAGAGTTAAATCTGTGTATATTAACTGTCATACAAATAAAACATAAACCAGCACATGACATATCTATCTATAAATGTTAATGGATTAAATAATAATATCAAAAGGAGGAGTCTATATAAATACATAAATCTACACACTCCACAAATAGTATTTCTTCAGGAGACGCATCTATTAGATGAAGATATAAACAATCTCAATATTAATAACTACACAGTATTAGTAAGTTCTCAATACAAACAAAAGAAGAGAGGAGTAGCCAAATTAATGCATAATACAATTATTTCTCCTAGAATAATTAACACTTATCAAGACACATCTGGTATGTTTTGCTTAGTAAATATAGAGTTAAATAGGAAAAGATACACTTTAGTTAACCTATATTGGATACCAGGACTTGGCGTAGGAACAGTAAAACATCATATTGAAGAAATATTACATTTAATTAAAGGTAGTCTAATAATGGCAGAAGACTACAACTGTATAATAGATGACAAAGATACAGATTTAAAAAGTAAAAGAAGAAAGTTACCTATATCAAAGACACTTTCAAAGTTTACAGATGCAATCTCCATAAAAGATATAAATGAATTTGCTGATCCAGACTTATTACTTTATACGTTTTACTCACATAGATATAAGACTAGTTCCAGAATTGACAGGATATACATATCCAATGATTTAGTAACAAAAATAAGTAATGTCAAAATAATAAACTGTCCATTATCAGATCATAATACTCTGGTTTTTGAAATGGAGCTTATGCATATAAATATTAATCCCATAACAAGAATACCTTCATATTTTACAAAATTAACAGACTTTAAAGAATTTTTTGAAGGTGAAATAAAAACTTTCCTTGAACTAAATAAATACCACAGAGAACATTTCAGAAATATATATCTGGGACTCCTTAAAAGCATATATATATATATATATATATATATATACATATATGGCAAAGTACTATCCTGGTATATTAATAAAAGAAAAATATGGAATAAATACATGCTAGAATTACAAAAGAAAGCTGATAAATTAAAACTAGGAATTCAAGAAGGAAATAAAGATTTAACTCAAGAATTACTACAAATTAACAACAAATATGTGGAAATTTTACATCACAAGACAATGATTAACATAGAAAAGATAAAATTAAATTCTTATTCAACAAATCCAGCACATCAGAGACAACTAGCTAATATAACAAAAAAAAATAAAATCTAAGCAAATAAAAGAATTATATATCCCTAATACAAAGAAAAAAGTCACGGACCTAAATAGTATATTAGAAGCCTTTCAATTACAATACAACTATGATAACCTTTCAAGCATCCATGAAAAACCTGACAAAGATATAAAAATTATCTTAAAAACAAAATTCTTACTAGATTAACACAGGAACAAATTGACACTATAAGCAAACCAATTACTATGACAGAACTAAAATCACAGATCAAAAAGCTTAAATTAAATAAAGCACCTGGCCCTGATAATTTAATATCAGAAATGTGTAAAGTAATATCTAATCAAGCTATATCTTTACTCTTAAAAGTATATTCCATAGTTAATCAAAATATAATTATACCACCTTCATGGAAATATTCATTGATATCACCTATAATTAAATCAGACAAAGATGAGAAACAATGTTCGTTATATAGACCGATATCCTTATTAAACATCGATTATAAAATATATAAACAAAAATATGCCTACAAAGCACTGGATACCTTTGCATATATACATAAGAGCATAAAATAGACAAATAATGGCTCTGACTCGGCCATATACCAAAGCTCGAGAGCTTCTACTGGCTCAAGGCTATATCCTATCCCATGGTGCTTTGTGGCTGTTCCCCAGATCTCATTTGCCACTTGAAGCTTCGGGATTGTCTTTGCTGGATCAGGCTAGTAAAATTTAGTATTATACTCTGTTTTTGGATGACTGCTTCTAAACCTTACTACGTCTTAGTTTACCTTTCCCGATTATAGTATAGTGCGTTTTTGTGTGATTGTATTATTCTTGGCTATATTTTCCTTGTGGCTGTCCTTCTCAGCCTTGTTTTTCTCTCTTCCCCTTATATAGTTAAAGAATCCATTTCAGTTAGAGGATTCTTTCACTTTCTTTCCTCCTTTAAGGAGTCACCATTTAAATTAGAGGAGTCTCCTTGGGTTGGAGGAGATTGTTGTTTAATTTAGAGACTTCTCCTCTTCTCTATCCTTTCCATTTTTTCTTGTAAAAAAAAAAATATATATATATATATATATATATATATATATATATATATATATATATATATATTTATGTCTTGCTTCTACCTTTTATAGTAGTTAAAATTTACTGTTGTGTTAGCTTTTTCACAGATAAACATGTCTAAAGAATCTGTTAAGGAGCACAAACAATCTGGATTTAAAAAGTGTGATTCGTGCACTCAGAAAATGTCTATAACAGACGGACACACGAGTTGTGTCTGCTGTCTAGGACCAGTCCATCTCCAAGACTCCTACTCCATTTGTCATAGCTTCAGTGCAAGGGTCTTACAGGAGAGAAAAAAATAAGCTCATTTTAAGGGGCTTGTTGAAAGGTGAAGAAGGTAATCAGACTTTAAAACTGGATAAGTCTAAAAAGGCTGCTTCATCGGCTCGTATGTCTGAGCCGTCAAGCAGTTTCAAAGATACAGCATCCTTGGATCTGAAAGTTATTGGTTCCAACAAATCTGGTCCTCCTTCAGTTCCATCTGTCTCCTCAGAACCATTGCAGGGCCAAAAAAGGAGTCAGTCACATCCTAGGAATCTGTCCATTTGGTGCCACAATCTCATTTGTTTCAGTCTGTGGCAGGTAGCCACAAATCATCAAGCCATTCCTCTCGATCCTCTTGATTATTGGAAAATGATGTGGAGTGGGTCATGAAGAGGTTGCTCTGGACCCAGGCCCTAGCAGAAATTCTCTCAAGCCCAGCCCATCAGATCATGGAACTGACAACTGTACCTCAGATAACGTCGATTCCTCCTCTAACTCAGATGAGTTTGGAGCCAGAGAGTATGGAAATCATTGTGCTTGAACCAGTGTAGCCAATAATCACGTCTGATATCTCGGCTCCGACATCTGGTCTGATCTCGTCAATGTTGTCTTCCATCGAGGGATCTGGGGGTCAACACTCCCTGGTCGGTTCCAGGGGTAGAGTCGAGTCAGACCCATGTCGGAACCAACTCTTCCACTTGGTGCTTCAGCTCAGGTGAGTTCAGCTCCCACATCAGCCTTGGATCCACCCTGCTCAGTGCCGGAGAGATATCCCAGCCCCTTGGGACTCGAGTCTCTGCTGGCCCAGGATCGCGGTGCCTTTGAGGTGATGCAGAGTGTGCTTTCCACTAAGTCTGCTCCACCTTCAGCTCCAGCTTCTCTTCCCCAAAAAGGGCCAGTGTCCACCTCTTCATCATCCCTTCATCACCCCCAGAGTAGACAGTCAGTGCCCCAGGAAACCCCAATGGGTGTTACCTCCTCTTACCATACCTCCCTGGAACAACCCCACAAGGAGGCCCCTCGGAAGAGAGAGTGTAAGAGGAAGCACATAGACTCCCCTAAGTCTGTCACTTCTGATACTGACTTGGAGGATTAAGAAGGATCCTCATGGTCGTCCTCTGAAGATGTCCTTTTTTCAGACATCTTGGTGAGCCTTAAGCAGAGGGGCAGCTGAAAGTCCCTTTCCCCTTTTGAAGAATAGTTGGTATACCTGGAAGCATTTGGCTCTCAGTCCTCCATCTCTTAGGTGTCTCCAACTTTCGACCCTTTCCTGGTTGTGGTGAGTCGGAAGTTGTGGGACTCTCCAGAATCAGTGGACCCAATTCTGCGGTGGCCAAATAAAGTTGTTACTGCCCCATAGAACATACACTATCTAACTAAAGGAGTTCCAGTAGATGCGATGCTGGTGGCTGCAGCCACAAAGAAGGAGTTAGCTGAAACTTCTGCATCTCTCCATCCACTGAATAAGTAGTCTCACATGATGGACAGGTATGGGAACCATACTTTCTCTTCAGCAGCCTTCACCTTGTGGTCGCTTAATTATTTATCACATTTCACCCGACTTCAGAGGGATTTCCTAAAAGAGCTGGGAGATACCCTACAAGGTGCTACAGCCCAGGATTTATCAGATAAGATTAATTCTCAGCTTGCAACCTTAACCTCCATCACTAACTCCTCCATGTGCCTCATTTCCTATGCAGCTGATGGAGCCTTATCTGATGCTTGTTTTGATACTTCCCTGAGGAGCAGAGGGGGAAATAACAATGGAAGATGCTGTCCACATGGCAGATGGCGTCTGCAGAACCAGGGCAACAGAGATACTTTCTCTGGTCGGCCCTTCCAGTGCTCCTGAAAGGAGGCCCGACTGTCCACCTCTGGAGGCAGTTTGGGGAGGCTATAACTGTACCCAGAAGCCTGGCTGAATTTGACTCAAGACAAATGGGTACAGTCCATTCTATCCAGGGGTTGCAGCATTGCTTTTCACTGTTCACCTCATCCATCAAAGTTTATTTCAGACATTCCACCTGGTCAAAGGGATCAAGCAACACTAGAAATTCAAATGTTGCTAGAAAAAAGAGTCATCCAAAAAGTCCCCACAGACCAGCTAGGATCTGGAATTTACTCATGGTTCTTTTTAGTTCCAAAAAAGACAGGGGACTAAACGCCCATATTGGATCTCAGCAGACTAAACAAGTCGTTGAAGAAGTCAAAGTTCCAGATGGTAAGACTGCAGTCTATACTCCCACTTCTTGGACAAGACAATTGGATGTGCTCATTAGATCGTCAGTATGTGTACTACCACATAAAGATGGACAGGCACTCCAGAAGATTTCTACACAT
Organism: Protopterus annectens; assembly: GCF_019279795.1. Lineage (NCBI taxonomy): Eukaryota > Metazoa > Chordata > Ceratodontiformes > Protopteridae > Protopterus > Protopterus annectens. The sequence continues at coordinate 144,320,045 of NC_056729.1, forward strand.
CTGGCTGGGAGACAGTCATTACCAGTTCAGAGCTCTGCCCTTTGGAATCACCACAGCCCCCAGAGTGTTTACCAAATGCATGTCAATAGTCACAGATCATCTGAGATGTCAAGGATTCCATGTGTTTCCTTACATAGATGACTGGCTCCTAACTGCCACCACCAAGCAGCTACTAATCAAAGCCAAGAACTACACCATCTATCTATTCTCAAAACTAGGCATTACTATAAATGCAGAAAAACCTGCCTTGTTACCATCACAATGTATTGCCTTCATAGGTGCAGATTTAAACACAAACAATATGTTGGCAAAACTGCCTCAAGAAAGGATTCAAATATTACACAGTCAAGTGCTTATCTTGCACAACAAGAAAAAATTACAGGCAAGATTTGTCTTCAAGGTCCTAGGCTCTATGGCAGTGACAATAACACTAGTTCCCCTGGCATGACTTCACATGCGAATATTACAGTGGCTACTCCGCTCAATGGTCCATACAGGAGTTACCCATGCCTCATGAGATTCTCATTACAGACTCTTGCAAGAGGGACCTGCTTTAGTGGATCCAGTCCACTCAGGTAACAATGGGCAGACTATTTGTACTTCCCCAACCTGCTGCTACAGTAACCACGGATGTATCCCAGATAGGGTGGGGGGGGGGGGCATTATCTGGGACAGATGGTCCAAGGGGTTTAGAAAGATCACGAGTACCATTTGCACATCAATGTTGTAGAGATGAGGGTGGTACTTCTGGCATTGTAAGCATTTCAGAACTCTGTTCCCATGGGGACTATTGCAATTCAGACAGACAATATGTCAGTGGTGTCGTACATTAACAAACAGGGGGCAACCAGATCCTATCCCCTATGTCGAGAGGCCCAGAGATTTTGGCAATGGGTGATATCTTCTCAATGCTTTCTGATGGCAATGCACATCCAGGGGAAATCCAGTGTCATAGGAGACAGACTAAGCAGAGCTATTCTCATGCCTCACAAGTGGTTCCTGAATCAGGAAGATGAGAATTTAATTTTTCACAAATGGGGCCAGCCTTGATGTGACCTTTTTGCCACTCCCTTCAATGCCAAATGCAGCAACTACTTTGCCCTCATTTCCCCTCTGGGAGAGTCACCAAGGGATGCACTCATCCATGGTTGGCCCCTGGGACTTCTTTATGCTTTTCCCCCATTTCCTTTGATTCCAAAAGTTATTCAGAAAGCCAAATCATTGAGTCGCAGGTTAATCCTCATTGCTCCATGCTGGCCTCATCAGATTTTGTTCCCTTTCTCTTGGCCCCACCTTTAGAAGGACCCATGGATCCTGGACCCAGTGCCGGATCTTCTGACACATCAGTCAGGATTGCTCCATCCTGCCCTTCAAAGCCTCAAGCTGACAGCTTAGTTTCTCCACTTCCAATCTTAGCCAGACTTCCAGAATTATCCCCTGCAGTATGCCACATTATGGTCTCCTCGCACAAAAAGACAACTAGGAAACTTTACAAAAGCTAATGGAAGAGGTTCTCTTGTTGGGCGGACAAAAAACACATAGATCCTTTTGCAGTCTCTATACCAGCAATTTTGGAAATCCTGACAGAAATTTTTAATCAAGGAGCAGCTTCGGCCACTATTTGAGGTTAACTAGCCACTATATCTAATTATCATGTGGGGGAACTCGCATCCAATGTAATGTACCACAAGTTATGCAAGGCCTTCCTTGGGGGTACTTTCCTGTTAAGACCTCCTGTAATGGAACCTCCTCCCCCATGGGATCTAAATTTAGTATTATCAGCATTGATTCTTCCTCCCTTTGAATCAGCATCTGCTTGTTCTTTAAAATTTTTATCCTGGAAAGCTCTCTTTCTAACAGCAGTTACCTCAGCTAAGAGTGTTTCAGAGTTGCAAGCCTTATCCATCTGTCCTCCCTATTTGATCTTCTACAATGATAGACTTTCCCTCAGAACAAATCCCTCCTTCTTACCAAAAGTCTGTTCTGAAACAAATTTAAACCAATCTATAGAACTGCCTGTGTTTTTTTCCAAATTATAGCAACAAGGCAGAATATATGCTTCACCAACTGGATGTACATACACAACTGCTTTTATTTACACAGGACGAAAGATTTCAGAAAATCAGATCAATTGTTTGTGTCCTATTCAGAAACAAAAAAAAAGGTCAGGCAGTCGCAAAAGTTACTTGGTCCAAATGGCTTACTGAGACTATCAAATATGTTTATCAATCTCATAATAAAGAACCACCAAAGAAAGTGAAAGGACATTCAACTAGAGCAATGTCTACTTCCATTTCCTTTCAGTCCAGACTTCCATTGCCTTCAATTTGTGCCGCTGTTACGTGGGTCAATCCTCACACCTTTATCTCTCATTACAAAGTAGATGTGGCCTCCCGGAACAGGGCATCCTTTGGTTCCACTGTCCTGAAGAGTTTATTTCCTTGAGCCACCCAAGAGAAAGGTGCTGGGGACTCTGTCTCAGCCAGCAAGACTGTAGGTGAGATAGGACAACATAACATAAAGAAGTTACATACTCACCATAACTTTCCATGTTTGTTATCCAGTATCTAGCCTTCATTCTTACATCCCACCCAGCCATCCTCCTCCTGGAGGATCTAGAGGAATTTTTACAATTGACAAATATGGTCTGACTCCCGTCTTGCCTTCCTTTTACCTTTATGACCAACATAGTTCATATATTTTCTCTTTCTGTATGTTAATCATATCATAGGGAGCTCTCTCCCTCAAACAAGATCTAGGGAACAGCCGCTAAACTAGCCTCAAGCCAGTAGAAGCTCTCGAGCTTTGGTATATGGCTGAGTCAGAGCCAAGATTCGGCTCCGAACCCAACCAGCAAGAATGAAGATTAGATACTGGACAACAAACATGGAACGTTATGGTGAGGTTTTTATTACCACGGTATATAGACCAAGAGCAATGTCCAAGGCTTGGAGATGGTTAATGATGGACAAGCTTATGTACAGGATGTGTTAGGTTACTTTATCTTAGTCAAGGTTCATTATTTTAATTAGATTTATTTACAGAGTTAGAGCACTGACCCACATGGACTGATTTTATAATCGACCTGAGTGTTAAAAACAAAGCAGATTTACCAATAAGTGAAACCATGTAAAAAGTAATACGATGTAGTATATACAATAAAACAACAACAACAACAATAAATTGTGTTTATTCTGGGCATGCATTTTTGATCTTGAAATGCCTGCAAAGAGTTAGAGCAGTTAGTTTAGAGCTTGCACAGTAGGTCTGTAGGTTATGTTGGGGGGGGGGGGCTGTTAGGTCATCATGGCTAGGTGTCAGGGTAGCATATAGAAGGCATGGAGGAGGAAATGTTCACTCTCTTGGTGCAGACATTTCTAAGAAGCAGAGGTCTTTCATCTTGCAAACATTCAAGCAATTAACATTTAGAGATGCAGTGGGGTGATTCAAGGTAAGCATTCTCAAGGGACCTTGCCAGATGAAGGTCAGTCGATTTATTACAAGTACATTTGTAGTAGATGATTCATGTGCCAGTGAAAGGCAGATAGTATGAGGCTACAGGAGGACCCAATGTAGGTTGCTGTCAAACTGGTGTGGTGGTCAGTCAAGGTGACAGCAAATTGGAATTGAAAAAAAGAGGTTCAGTTGTTACGGTGATGTTTCACTCCCCACCCTTTCTTGCTGTTCCTATGGTCTACAGATACATTAAGTTAAGTAAATTTATATGGATGATAGTGGGTGTTTTATGGAAATTCCTTTGGCAAGGCTAGGAACACTGTCATTGGTGGGGAAACAGATGGTAGCTAAGTTATAGGTTCCTTGTTGTTAAGGTTCCTATAACTTTGTGCCATTTTGAAAGTGCACACGTGTTTTTCTTTAACAATAAAAAAAGAAAAAGAAAATAAAATGCAAGCAAGCAGACAGAAGAAGCTTCTGTGTGTAGACCCTCCTCTTGAATCTGCCTGACAGGTTACAAATGGATTGCCTGGTGCACTAGTTGTTAGGCTATCGGGCCATGAAAGAAAGTGGGGAGGACCAGCTGACATTGATGATGTAAGTGGCAGTGTGGCTCTAACCACCAACCAAGCTGAGGCAGCAAGCCAGCAGCATTTGAGAGAACTATAGACCCAGCCTGGTTATTAAAAGTGTGAAAAAATTAAATAATGAGCAATAAGTTATGCATCTAGTAGCACATTGTTTTGTATCCTAGGGTTCTACATGGCTGCTAAGGTTTACTCTAGAAAGCTGTAAGTGGTATTTATTAAAAAAAAGACAGTATGCAATACTGGTTTAGCAAAATGTATTATTTGTATAGCAGGCTTGGTTGCAGATGTTATGCATTCCATATTGATTCTTGGTGGAGTTCCTCATAGATTCTTGGTGGCATTCACTGCATCTTAGATACACTTCTTTCTAGCAACAGCCTTGGCTGCACTAGGGAAGAGATGGCCTTTGAAGTTTAGGATTAAGTTGTGGGGCAATTGGGTATCGGGTTTAGTGTACTTCATGGTAGTGACTATAGAAAAGATAAGGGAATTGCAGAGATTAAGAGGGGAAATGCTTAGCTTTTATACAGTCAGCATTTTAAGAAGCTGAAGACTATAGATAAGGAGCTGAGGTAGGCATGTAGACATGCACACAACTGGTCAGGGATAGTGATTTACAAGACACCAGTACCTTCAAGGCCAGAGATGGAGGTACCAGGTGAGAAATCTTTGACATGTTGGGTATTAATGTAGGTAGGCACCCCTAGCCTATGTGGAGATTTGTGCATATTTGTTCAGTTTATGATGGGGGTCACTGTGAGGCCCACTTTTAGAATTAAGAAACTAAGTGGGTGGGCCTGGGCATGTTTTGGCCAGAAGAATGCTAGGGAAGTTTACCAGGGTTGAAGTATCTTTCAGAGAGAGGGAAAATTTTAAAGCCATGAAGGAATGCTGCCCTTTCAGGGGGGGCTGCCATTGGTTAGTAGCTTTGCCATGAGATGACAGCATTAGATTGCATTACAAGTTTTAGTCACAGGTTTTCTATTCATTCAAAAGAGAGTGGATCAAAGTACATAAGTAATAATTTACAATCCATGGAGGGGAAGAAATGCTAGTACAGACATTGTAGGACAAGGAAGAACTTGTTCTTGAGCCTTTTTATGAGCCTCATTTTGCTGAATTTTGAATTTCACCATTAGGATTATCCCTACAAAAGATGTCAAGGAAATTTCATTATTCCTGGAAGGTAACTCAGCCAATGATTATATTTACAGAGAGGTGGTAAAGGAGCAATATGTATCATTAGATGATTGTTAAATGACCCCTAGTTAGTGACACTTGGCATTGAGTCAACTTTTTAGGTTTTGGTTAGGGGGTGGGAGGTTGGCATACTGGTTAAAGTGTTTGCCTTACAAAACATAAGGTACAGGGTTTGATTCTCACATGGTGTAATTGGCTAGGCTTATAATGGCCTACAAGGGCAGTTAGCTTAGTACTAATCTATGAACCTATGAACTTAGATAAAGCTAGGTCTATGGTTGTGCAGTAGCATATGCCACTGTAGAGAAATGTAGTTCAGCTTTGCAATTTTGTGGAAGTTAGTTAATTCAGAATAGAAAGCTGTTTGCTATCAGGATGATTTCTTATTCATTGGAGAAGGCAAGGATGGTACAGTGGCTGACTTGGTGAGACATATGTTAATGTATAAGGATTTAAGCGTACCACTATAAAATAACAAAGAGGAAGGGTCAGTGAAAGTTCCTGACTTACTAGGTTTCTTCACTGATGTAGAAGTTGTCTATTTTCACCTACCACAGGATAAACAGGACAGGGTAAAAGGTAACATCATAGTGTAGTGAGGTTCAAGTAAGGTTTTGGTTATAGATGTACTGGAATTACTTGGGCTTCTGAAATGTGCATGGTGAGCCATAAGTCCTGCAGGGCATTTACTACATAGTACACAAGTGTCCAGGCAGGGAAATTACTATGTCTTTGGCTAACCTGTTAAGAGGCAACAGGAAGTGGATGCATCATAGACTATGTGCTAACAGTACAGTAAAACAAGATCTGCTGATTTGGTTTTAGTTTTTTGGAACCTTTTAATGAGGTGGCCATATGGAAAGATGAGTGGGTATCATCTGATGATTTGCATCTATATACTGATTGATCAGGCGGCCTAGGCATGGATGCTTATTTTAATGAGAGATGGTTTGCAGTGCGGTAGCCAGAGCAATGTAGTAAGATGTTGTGTAAGGGCATTATTTTCTTGAATTTAATGCCAGTGTGGGTGTCTGCAGTCATTTGGCAGGCTGAGTTAGCAAACCAGAATGTTGTTTTGCACATAGAAAATGCTGTGGTAGTGCAAGTGTTGTCTATAAAACTGGCTTGGTCGCTGGAGTACAGCTATTGTTGAGAACATTTGCTTTGCATCACTTAACTCATTGCTTCCTGTAAGAGTACATTCACTAGGAAGGCAGAAGCACTGTGCATCATTTAACAGTATACTCATGCTCAGAGGAGACTTCCCTCTGTCCTGGAATGAGTATATTCAACATTGTTTTCAAAGTCTAATTTCTGAAGTCCTGGTGAAAGTACATACATAAAACTAAAGTAGCAAGGTGTCATCTACAAGCTACAAGATGTTACTCTTCCTGGTAAACAGAAGCACCAAAGTAGTTAGTTAATTAGTTGTTAATATTTATTTTATTCTAACTCTTTGGTGCTTTTTTTACCACAAAGTTTTTATTGTTTTAACAAAAGAATAACAGCTAATCAATTACAATAAAAGTAGTTAGTTAATTAGTTGTTAATATTTATTTTATTCTATCTCCTTTGGTACTTTTTTTACCACAAAGTTTTTATTGTTTTAACAAAAGAATAACAGCTAATCAAGTACAATAAAATTAAATTGTGTGTATTATAGCAGATTCTTAGCAGATGAACAATCTAAATTATGTATATTATTTACAAAAGCTTGATGTTGGAGATTTCTTAGTTTCTTTGTCCATTCAGTCATTAATATTATTATTTCCCAAAAACATAAGTCAATAAGTAAAATGACTTTAATCCAAGGATTCTAGGAGCATGTATTTGGATAAATTCTTAATTCTTTTACTTTGGTGTCTTTGATTGCTGTTTCTTTTAGGAATATGACAAAATCTTCAAATGATGGAGACACAGATGTTTTCCATTTCCTTGAAATGTTCTTTATTGCAACAGCCATAATAGACCAAAGAATATTATAATTCACATTTTTCAAATTATTTTTATCTATTACATTAAATAAAATCAAAAACAAAAAAAGCACCAAAGGAGACAGAATAAAATAAATATTAAACATGAATTAACTAACCTTTCTAAAAAACTGCATTTGTTGGATCTTACACAACCCATGAATAGTTATGAGTACATTGTAGAATTAAAAAATTAAAATTTCATAATTAAAATCCATCATTATTAATATCCAGTTGTTGACACTTAAATACCAGATCTTGAAATGACCATGCATTTATTTTATTCTATGATGTCATCAAGGCATGTGATTGGATAACTGTGTATTTAATTTCAGGAGGTTAGAACACTAGTTCTGATGAAGTCTCTTTGGATTTTATGGAGACAAAAACACAATAGTAAACATTTTTGATTAACAGTAATAACTTTGTGCTAAACTGTTACAGGGTTCATTAAAGCTGCTTTTCAACACTTCCTTCGGTGCTTTTATATGCCAGGATGAGCGATGTCTTCTGGTTTTGATAGCTTTAAGAGCATGTTTTCTAACTGCATTTTTCATTTAGGCATCTACAACCTGACATGATTTGTTAAACATGACAGTCAAATGGTCAGCATGGGATGTATAGAGTCAGAGTTAGTAAGCAGTGTTTGTAAAATGTTATAAAAATTACATATTTCCATGTTTACTTTAATAATGCAAAAGCAGAATATGATACGGTCTTGTTGGCATGAAACATTTAAACAGTGGAAAAAAGATAACAATAAAACACAGTGGGTAATGTAAAGACATTCCGAGATGTATATGCAGTTTTGGTAAAGCAAATATTACTATTAGCTGTATTTTCATCACTGCACTAATTGTACAAAAGCCATGAGACCTACAGGTGAACAAATGTTGCCATCTGACACAAAACATTAAGGCACACAATGTTGCTGCTGATACTTGTCGTCTAACACAGATAGTTTTGTAGTTTAATATTGTTTTGAGATATTGTGAAATTATTATATGCATAGTTTGCACTAACTCTTTAACATATCCTTATTAACAACACTACTTTCTATAAGTAGTTACATTCCTAGCTGCAACTCTCAGCCTGGAAGTATCACTAACTATGCACTACTTTGCCTGGTTTACAATCAAAAGGTCAACAGTGACATACTCGACAGCCACCTCCTCGACGATGGTAGGAATGACTGTCAGAATGTCAACATTCATTTGTATGTCTGTTTAGAAGGATGTACACAGGGCAGGGAGTTATAGTATAGATTTCTATGAGAGAGTTCCACCTTAAGGTCACCAGAATTTGTCGATGTCGGTGCGTCAATCATAAAACCTATTTCATATTCATGAGTCAATGTTATTTGTCGTGGAAATCACCATTTGCAGACATGATTTTCGGCCTTTTGATAGTAAACCACGTTGCCTAAGTGATTCTCCCTACTTAACTTCCTAACTAATGCTATGTTCCTCCACATATATAATTTCAACCATATATTTTTCTATATTCAAGTATTTAAAGTCTTGTTCTGTTTAAATTTTTTATCATGTAAATGTGTGAACACTAATTTTTTTTTGTCTATAATTTCTATGACTTGATTTGATGACTTTTTATGTAAGCTTAGGCTGGGGCTTTTCTCCCCAGGCCTCAGCTAAAAATGGGCACTGTACCAGTTGGACCATCCCGGTAAACAAATGTAAAATAAAATAAAATAGATAAAAAATCTGGCTGTACTACATATATATGTAAATTAATATGTTATCCCCCTCTTGTCATACATGATTGAGTATTGGAAAACTCGTGAACAGGTGACCAGTTCTGTCACTGATATCGTTGATCTATCTTGCACATTTGCAGAGATATAACCTTTTGTTTGACCATAACACTATTATTTTTGATAAACAAAATATATATTTTTTCATGAATCTACAATATAAAATCAGCATCTAAAGAAAGACCTTTATACTAACCCCAGTGTATGGCCTGTTGTGTACTAAACAGCTACCATATTTTACATTTTTTGTAAGTTACATCATTTACCAGACATTATAAATATATCATAATATTTGTTTTCAGTTGAGGATTTTGAAGAAAAGCTCTCTAAAAACAAGTGTTTTCCTCACTTAGAAGATCTCAGGAAGTAAAGGTGTTAATTAGTCTCCTGCAGTTCAGAATTAAATAAGTTAAATATAAATGTTTCTCTGTTTGCTATGCATAAACATGAAAATTGCAGTGTTCTGACTGATAGCTATCTTGACTTTAGTTTTGCAGGTTTTGAGCTTTGGCATCAGAGGCAGAGATCCTGTCAGCAGTGATCCCAGATGTGATATGGCGATTTGGCAAATCAGGCTGGTGGATGCAGGAAAAATGGGTGGCATCACTAGTAACTCCTACAGTGCTGTGTTAGCAATGTGCATCCTGCAGTGCCGTGTTAGCAATGTGCATCCTGCAGTGCCGTGTTAGCAATATGCATCCTGCAGTGCCATGTTATCAATGTGCATCCTGCAGTGCCGTGTTAGCAATGTGCATCCTGCAGTGCTGTGTTAGCAATGTGGGTCCTGCAGTGCTGTGTGAGCAATGTGCGTCCTGCAGTGCCATGTTAGCAATGTGTGTCCTGCAGTGATGTGCTAGCAATGTGCATCCTGCAGTGCTGTATGAGCAATGTGCGTCTTGCAGTGCCATGTTAGCAGTGTGTGTCCTACAGTGCTGTGTTAGCAATGTGCGTCCTGCAGTGCTGTGTTAGCAATGTGCATCCTGCAGTGCTGTGTATGCAATGTGGGCCCTGCAGTGCTGTGTGAGCAATGTGCGTCCTGCAGTGCCATGTTAGCAATGTGTGTGCTGCAGTGCTGTGTTAGCAATGTGCATCCTGCAGTGCTGTGTTAGCAATGTGCGTCCTGCAGTGCTGTGTTAGCAATGTGCATCCTGCAGTGCTGTGTATGCAATGTGGGCCCTGCAGTGCTGTGTGAGCAATGTGCGTCCTGCAGTGCCATGTTAGCAATGTGTGTGCTGCAGTGCTGTGTTAGCAATGTGCATCCAGCAGTGCTGTGTTAGCAATGTGCGTCCTGCAGTGGTGTGTTAGCAATGTGTATTGATTTGATGAGTACAATACTGCAGAGTAATGAATTTTGTTTGGTAAGTTTGGTGACTAGGTGTATGGTTTACAAGTAGCAGCATGAGGAAGCAATAAGATCAATCAGGGTGCATTTGGCAGCTTTGTGAGTCATGGCAAAAATTGCCAAGTGTAAGGACTGGATGAAATATTGGCTGATTTTGAGGGTGGTAAAAGGCTGGCAGTGTTTGAGAGGCTTGACTAAAGATAAGCAATTGCCACTTGGTAAGCATTTAATGAAACTGTTGTTGAAAGGTTTGCAAGTGGTTTCAGCTTCAAAGGAAGTTTCTATCTGTGAGCCAAATTGCCATTTTTTGTATGATAGTGATTTTCTCATTAATGAAAAGGTTGCTTTTGCATATTTATCAAAATGAAATAACATTTTTATATTATCTGAAAAGTTTTGACCACTTGCAGTTGTGCTTTTAGTTCCTCTTCTGATGAAACTATAAAGTTTTAAATCATCCACAAAAAAAAGATGAGAAGTCTTTTTATTTTGTTGTTTTCTGGGAGCCAAATTTTAGCCATGACCTAATTTGTTAATTAGACAGCTTAATGGGTTAAGGGCAAACAACAGAGCAGCAGTGACAAATTGTCACCCTGGACTATTCCAGGAATAATAATTTGTCCTTTATCTTACCTTAACTACAAAGTGGTTTGCCACTGTTTCATGTTCGCTAATTTAATCAATCAGTGTAGGGTGGATTGTAACAGTTTTAAGCACTATTTTTCTATGAATCTGGAATATTGTCAAATTTTTTTTGTAGTCTATCCATAGCATACTTAGATTCCTCCCCTTTTCACACTTGTCCATTATGACTTTATTTAACAACAAATGATCCTTTGTTCCATATGACTTTCTTTTGTTACCCTTTTGTTCTGTTGCCATGACTGAGTTTTCTTCTAAATGACTGCAGACTCTGTTGGCATTATTTCCATATGTCGGCGGAAGGCAAGTTATTGATTTAAAGTTTTTACAATAGCTTGCAGGTTTGCTCTTAAGTAAGAGTATATTTTTCCTGTTGTTAACAAGGTCAATGTTTGAGATGCTCACATAAATAATCCATACTCATGGGTAAATCTTCATGTAAAGATGTTAATACTTTTAGCCAGAAATTAGATATTCCATCTGGGCCTGGGGTTTTCCAGTTTGGAGCCTTTTAAACTTTGTTTCAGTTGGAGCCTTTTAAACTTTGTTTCAATCTCTCTGGCTGTTACTTCACCCTATTTCATATTCTGTACATTTGAACTCCTTATTCTTTACTTCACTTCTTCTATCCATTCATCATCTGTGTTATGTTCCAAAGGATCTTCATAGATATTTCTCCAAAAAGTGTCTATTTTTTTTCTTTTTTAGTGGTGTTTCAATTCCTTTTGCCTTGTTTCCTAATTCACTATAACACTTTTTTTAGATCAATCACAAATTGCTTATTTTGTACTTTTCCTTTATTATAATTATCTGCATATTATTTTTTTAGTTATTTATTTGATATTTGTTGACCGTGAATGCCCAAGAAAACTCCAAGAGGGTACATACAAAGTTTACAAAATAACTATTTATGAGTACACTACAGGGAAAAATATAGTGTGGAATAAATTATCAAGTAAAAATTAAAAATTAAAAACAATGCTGTTAATTAGCAATGTACTGAGGATGTTAAAAGCAGTTGACAAGCTATTTATCGGATACTTTACTATTATACAATAAAGGAACAGGTGGTGTAGATACAGAACTCAAGATTTCGGGAATCATCTTCTAATTTTTTTTCTGCCTGTGCTGCTATTATTATTATTTGTGGTAATGCACAATAGATCCTGATCTGTTCTGATACTGTGCATTGGTTTTATCACATCTATCTTTCTCAGTATTTTTCTTGAGTTTTATCAAACTTCTAACTTTTTGAGTTTTATTGATTTTCTGCAGTCTATTTCTTTCCTTGATCTTAATATGTTTTCCCATCTCTATTAAATCATGCAACTCTTCTCTTAGATCATTTTCTTCTAAACTGATGGCACATTCTTTGTTCTCTATTTCCTGTGGGTATTCTATAGAAAGTTCCAGATTATCTTCCTGTGCCACATTTTCTTCAGTTTTATCCTGTGTCATCAATTGTTCTTTCATATGAGAATTCACTGGCCTACGACTCCACAGAATTGACTGTGTCAGAGTTGCCACAGTTTCCTATTCCTTCCTTTCCTGTGTAACTCCAACTGAACTTTTGTACTGGTTTCCTATGAAAGGCTCCAATGTATTCTTATATTGGAACTGATAAGATGTTTCTTGCTCCACTGGTTTCTCATTAATTTGGGGATCCATTGATCTATCCTGCTGTGATGTTAACAGAATTACATTTTCTACACTAAAACCTTTTCTTTACAGGTAATCCATAAACTCAGTTTCTATTTCTTTAACTTCTCCACTATTAATCATCTTTTCTACTTTTCCTTTGTGTTTTCTTATTTTTTGCATTGTAAAATATTCAGTATATGGATGCCTTTGCCTAAATTTCTCTACAAATACCTTTGGTGCTACTCTTTCTGCATTAATTAGTTTTTTTTTTCCTTTTCATAAAAAGTGCACCATATTAAATCTCTTTTTCTTTCCCATTTCTATATTTCTTCTTCAGATGTCTCCTGCTCCTTTTGTGTCTAATTACTTAGGGGACTTGTTGTTCCATCATACTGTGATATAACTTGTTTTAGACTTTCTTCACTAAATCCTCCACATCACAGTTATTCCATAAATTCAGCTAATATTTTTTAACTTGTAGTTTACTATTCTTCTGTTCTACGTTCCCTGTTTGTGATCTTAATTTTTTTGTATTGTAAAATTTTTCATATCTGGATGTCTTTGCCCATCTTTCTCTTCAAATGTCTTTGGTGCTGCTTTTTTTGTATTGATTGATTTAGCTATCTCCTTTGCATAAATATTGCACCATATCAGATCTCTGTTTCTTTCCCGTGTCCATAGTTCTTTTTTATACATTTCAAAAATCTCCAGATTTTGTTCTTTATATTTATGGACTTCCTCAGTTGCTTCTATTTCCAAATGGCCCAAGGTTTCTTGGCCTATATAATACTTTTCATAAATCTGTTGCATTAATTAACACATGTTTTTATATGAAGCCTCTGACAGTTTTTCTTGTGCAAATATTTTTATTTCCTCTCATTTATCTCTTAATCTTTTTGTATATCTTATTTTTGGAAATTCTGGGCTTCTTGCATAATAGTAAGAATACATCATTTCTTTCTTATCTTCAGTTGTCCACTCTTTCATCTTTATGGCCCTTTTTTAGCTTATCAGTCTGTGTGATTTTTTTGTGGACTACTACTCTTTCTACAATGGGGGAGGTCATCCTCCCCTGAGCTTGGTCTAGCCCTGTTTTAGAAATATTTCCATGTCTTGTGGATTCTGTACTGTCATTTTTTTCAGCAGTGCACCTACCAGGATTGGACACTTTTTTATCTTGGGTCTTGTGCACCCAGCTATCTTTTTTTTTTTTTTTTTAACGTACGTCTGTCCATGATATATGCTATATAAATTACAGTGTATATGTTAGTGTCATCTTGGTGATATTTTGTGAAAAACAGGGTCCATCTCATGAAGTTACTGACCAAGACTTGAGGATGAATTCAGTTGCAGCAATACTACTCTCCTTTGCTTGCTGATTTATCATTTCTCCATTCAGTATGGTAGAGTAGATGACCATACAGTTTAACACTTAATATTTGTACATGCCAGACTTGACAAGCTGTGAAGTACCCAGCCACTGCATGAATGAACGTAAATAAATCTGAGTGAGATATCAAATGTAGGCATATTTTTTTTTCTGAGTACTAGAAAAAATATACCAGACATGATTACATATAAATGCACATCCTGTCACTTTATTCATATTAATACAGGTTTCTTTCATATACAACTACCTTTGTCAGGAGGAAATTAATTTTGAAACTACTTTGTCATTACTTTTACTCAAGTAAATATTTTGTATAATAATGTGCTCTAGAGAATAGAAAGCAACATAAATTATTTGAGCATTTCATATTTTAAAATATTTCATATTTTAGTAAAGTTATGCCAAAACATTAGTCTATTGACTTTAACAGATGATGATATACAAATATAAATGATGTACATGTACATAAAAGGTTAACTGATCGGAACTCAGTTAAATACAGACAGTATTTGTAAACTTAAGTGTTGCAATTTTATTCTTTGCCTTAACGCTTTTAGTTTCTTACATTCATTTTCTATTGTTTGAAATAAAAGAACAATAACACATCAGCTTCACAAAAATGTATCTAGAAATTCTTGATAAAAAAATAACTGAACAATTTCATAGTATTTTACTGTCATAATACATACCGGTGCCCCAAATTTGATACTAAGTTAGTATGGATTTGTATACACAAATTCAAGAAAAGGGAATTGTTACAAAAAAGAATGTTATAATGAAACATTTTGAAGTATGTAATCAGCAGTGAATAAGCTGTAATTATATAGCATTTATTTTCTGACGGCATGGAATATTGAATGAATGAAAAGGGTATTTAAAGCAACATGGAAGGCAAAAAGCACATTTTTCAAATAGCTATAATACAAGCAAACTAATCATTTTCAGAACAGATACTCACTTATAACTGAGAAACAGAACCATTAATCTGAAATACAGAACATAGTTCACAGCCCTGGAACAAATTACAGTAAATACCTCAGTGGCAAAGTAAAGAACATAAGTATTTGTTTATAAAATGAGATTAGAGTAGCTGAACTCCTTTTAATGTTTCATATATTAATTTATGGTGCATTTATAAGAGCACCTTAAGGGAAATTTAGCTATGTGCTCAGTTTAATATAATATAAATCTTATAAAATGAAAAACAATATCTAAGTGTCCAGAATATAAATGTGACTCTTTTAATACAGAGCATGCACTCTTTGATATCAGTAATATTAAAGTAAGAATGCAAAATTCAATAAATAAACATAAGATTCTGCATTTAGAATATATCACTTTTTGTATATTACAACTGCAAAAATATTACAGGGGAGAAAGCTGAACAAGAAAATAAAGAGAAAATGTAGATGAACATAAACCTAAAAATGAATAGCAACACAAAAAAGGGAAACATTTGTTAATAACGTGATATTGTGATTTACACCTGGTTATCAGAGTACTGGTTGATTTGTCTCCAGTTAACCTCATGGGATGATTTCTGTGTTTTCTTTTCCTCCAGTCTTAGCTGGTTGCAAGTAAAGCACTATCACCTGTAATGTTTGCATGTTTATCAGATGTGTAATGAGGTCATTTGGCACATTTGGTGAGACCCTCATTGGATCTCACCCTATTATCACCTCCGTGTTGAGAAAAAAAAGGTTGGCGGTCAACATGCAGATCAAAAAATATAATAAAATGCATTCCAATGGCTGCATGTTGTCTTTGTACACACAGATACTTATTATATATACCTGCATTCATATACATGTTATACCTATGTATGCAATGAAATCTCCTGCAGGAATCTATCTCACATTTCCATAGGTTCATAGTAGGCTAACAACTTAAGAGCCCATATAAGCCAAGCTAGTATTACCCAACTTTTACCCAATTTATGATCCCTAGGGGCTAATGGATGGCTTAAGTTTGTGCCTATACCTTTGAGGATTTTTACATACTGCCCCTGTCCATAAGGAGCATAGTTGCCACCCCAGGAGTGAATTTATGATTCCCCATCCATTGATCCAAACTGTGTTTGAAGAGGGCCAGAGAATGGCTCTACTTGACATGAATAGGAAGCCTGTTCCCGAGAAGTGGTAATATCTGAGACATATATCTACTGTATCTCTATAGCATGTTTTGTCTAAGTCAGAGACCAGGTTTAGATCCCTAGACTGGATGACCCTCATGTTGTTTGTACTGCAAATGTGCAACAATTCCATCAGTGCTGGATTTATGAATGCCTTATAGGTTTGGCATAAATCACCCCTTAATAGCCTGTAGGAGATATGGTAAAGGGATAGCTCTTTTAGTCTATCTGTATGGGGCATGTTGTTTACACACTGTATATTCTTTGTGAGGAGCATCTGAGGTCACTCCAGGTGTTGTAAGTGTTAAGTCAAGTACATGCCAAAAGGTGCATTGCACTCAAATTTTGGTCTGATGAGAGTCCAGTACAGTGAGACTATAATTTCCCTAGATCTGTATACCATGCCTTTATTTATAAGCTATACCACATAGAAGGACTTCCTCACCACTGTGAACATATGGCGGTCAACGTGCAGGCAACTATCACTTCTGAGACCAGTCTTAAGGTGTGCTATTAATGTTGTAGTTTCATGGACATTTGACTTTCCAAAGGGTATGCTTAAGCATTTTTTTTTTTGCATTTAGTTTTAGGCCAAAGCTCTGTGTCATACCTCTCAACTATACATATTTTCACAGAACGTCCATATTTTTGCCTCATATTTTTGGTCTGTTTTTCATAAAATTGTGATTTTCTGGAAAATTAGTGGCAAATCATTAAATAATGAAGTTAGAAAATAATGACAGCCATTTGAGTTTCAGACTTAATATGTCCCACATTTATTCATGGATTTGTCCAGATTTCATGTTTTACGAGGTTAAGAGGTATGGCTCTGGCACAAATCATCTATCTGATTCAGACCATTTTGAAGGATATCTGCATAGGTTCATAAGTTCATAGGTTCATACTAGGCTATCTGCCCTAGGGCATTTATAAGCCTAGCCAGAGTGTGTTTGGCTTTCGCCACCCATTTTAAATTCATTTTGCTATGCCCTTTTTCGAGGTTAGTATACTGTGCCTCTGTCTAACAGTGACACAGAAGTGATACCCGGGGTAAACCTATGATCTCCCATCCACTCATCAAGATTCTTCTTGAAGAGAGTCAATGAGGGACTCTGCCTAACCTGGACTGGGATTTTATTCCAGAGTGAAGGGAGCCTCTGGGTTATGAATCTGTCCCTCCAGCATGTCCTATTTATTTCAGTGCTGAGGTTCAAGTCTCTCGAGTGCGTAGCTTGATGGGATTTGAATTTTCTGAGGTGCAGCATGTGCATTAATTCCGGGTTGGACATGGCTTTATACGTCAGGCACAGATCGCCTCTGAGCAGGCGGTATGCCACTGAGTAGAGCTGGAGTTTCCTTAACCGGGCAGCATATGGCATCTGTTTGAGCCCTTTGATTCTCTTGGTGAGGTACTTTTGGGGTCTTTCCAGTTGCTGCAGGTGTCTGGTAAGGTACATCCCAAAAGGGGCACTGTACTCAATTACATCATTGAGAGATTCAGTGATTGTTCCCAGCTTGCAGTCATCAGCAAAGTTTCACAGACAGGGGGCTACTACATCTGCCTTGCCTTCAGAGAATTATATTCTGAACAGGAATGGTCCTAGCAGTGAGCCCTGTGGCACACCACTAGTAGTTGGCCTCTTACTGGATCTGGAACTGCCCATCTGCTGAGGTAGGGATTTATGCCCAGTTCTGTGAGCTTATCTATAATACTTGGGGAATTATGTCAAATGCCTTGGCCAGATCAAGGTAGGCATTATGTACTGTTTTACCCTCATCCATGGCCCTAGCGACTTTCACAAGAAGTCCACAAGATTTAGTAGGCACAATCTGACCCTGGGTTGGGTCCAGTGTTTGGAGGTTTCCTATGTCATTATTTATCAGGTCTATGGTTATTTTTTACATTGCTTTGCATTTAAGACAAGTCAAGCTCATGGGTCTATGATTTCCTGGGCCAGTTGATGGTCTCCCTTTATACAGAGGCATGACTGGTGCTGCCCTCCACTCAACTGGGACAAAACCAATCTTGAGATTGTGGTTAAATAGAGATTCTAGTGGGTCTGATAGGTACTGTTTCAAACTAATTAAGAGGCATCCTGGGATATTGTTGGGACCTGTCAAAGCCATGTTTTAGTTTTTAATTGGAATTGTTTAGATGTGGCAACTTGTTCTTTGTTGATAACTGGTAGAGGAATGTTGGAGGGTATTACTGAGGGGTAACCAGAGGTGATAAGAAGGTGAAATTTGAGCTGAATTTATGGGCCAACAGATTTGCTATATCTTCTGCCTAAGTCTACGATGCAACTAATTCCACACAATGTTAGGTAGTGTACTTAAGACTGCGAACATAACTGAAAAATGGCTTATGGTTATCCTTAGCTTGAGAGGCTATTCTTACCTCAACGTTTGCCTTTAAAGACTCTGCTAGCTCTCTGATTTGGTTGTTTAGACTAATGAGAGATTTTTTTGCTCTGTTGTGTACATTCTCTCCTACGTCTATCCAGGATTTGCTTTCTTTTGTTGTACAGCCTATTTTACCAGGGGTCTGCCAAATTAGCTTGTTTTTGTGGCTAGACTCAGGCTTATTTCAGTCTGGTACTGTCATTTATGTGCAATAGTTTATATGGTTGTATAGAGTTTTTTTTTATGCCTTAGTATAAGCTTTTGTGTTTTCTGGGTTTGGGGGAGCTTAAAAACTAGCTATGCCATCACTTAATAGGAGATAGTGTGACTTAAAAAAGTTCTTAAAGGTTTTGGGGTTAGGATGGGCAGTCTAGTTTTATGTTTATTTCAAGGGAGACTGCTTTGTGATCTAATCTAAGCAGTGAGGACATAACACTTGGGGGGGGGGGGGTTGTTGGTTACAACACTAAGCCATATTAGTGAGTACCAAGTCTAGGATATTTGTACCCCTAGTGGGAGTGTAGACTAGCTGCTCCAGGGCATTTGCACTGATAAAGTCTAAAAATCCTTGTGCCTGCATTTTAGTTGTCATGTATGCTTCACAGTTAATAGAGGGGTAGTTAAAATCACCCATGAGTGTAGTACTGGGCTGAATGGTGAGTAATGCAAGTAACTTCAGGTATGATGTGTGGGTTTCCTGGTTCAAGGAGATTGGCCTGTAGCCCGCAATAATATTGTAATGGATTTTTCCTATGGTTAGTTAGACATGGAGTAGCTCAAGTATGTCATATTGGTTGACCAGTCTTGAGGTATGCTTATCCTTTATGTCAGGGGTGTCCAACCTTTTCACTTGCCGGGGCCGCATTGAGTCAACAGAAATTGTCTGGGGGCCGCATGTAAAATATATCATATAGTTAACTGTATTGCTGTCGCGGGCGACCAAAGTAGACCCCCTGGCTGTATTGTAGGTGAATTTGAACAAAGTAATAAATGCATAATATTTGCCCTAAAATTCAATATCTCATTCTAATGCTTAAAAAAAACAGTTAAATCTAACATCTTAGTTTAACAAAGTTTATTTGTAAAAAAAAAAAAATTAACAAGTATGAACCCTTTAATTTGTATGAGATCATACCTGTGATTTTGCTGGTTTCCTAAAGATGTCCATGTCTTCCATCATGTCCTTAATGCCCATATGTTGTCCAAAGCGCTCATGTATTCTTCTGTTTCTAGCTTTTGAATCTGTCCCTGAAATTATTCAAGACATGCTACATCTGGTGTGAAGATAACAGAAGGTTCATCAGTGGTATTCTCAAACTGAGCACCCTTTGGAAAGGCACATTTCTAGCTTTGGAATCTGCCCCTGAAATATGGCACTGGCAATATTTCTTGCTTTTGCACTGTTGTCTGCTCAGGCAGTGTGAAGATAACAGAAGGTTCATCAGTGGTATTCGCAAACTGAGCACCCCTTTGGAAAGGCACATTTCTAGCTTTGGAATCTGTCCCTGAAATATGGCACTGGCAATATTTCTTGCTTTTGCACTGTTGTCTGCTCAGGCTGGTATGAAGATAACAGAAGGTTCATCAGTGGTATTCAAAAACTGAGCACCCCTTTGGAAAGGCACATTTCTAGCTTTGGAATCTGTCCCTGAAATATGGCACTGGCAATATTTCTTGCTTTTGCACTGTTGTCTGCTCAGGCTGGTGTGAAGATAACAGAAGGTTCATCAGTGGTATTCAAAAACTGAGCACCCCTTTGGAAAGCCTGCACATGTACTCCTCTGCAGTATCTAGAAATGTGGCATACATACCTTTTTAGGCTTTTCCTCAATTCCCTTCACAGTGATAAATAAATAAACTAATAAATAAATAAACTAAATTACTGATGAGGAATATCCCCTT
This sequence comes from Protopterus annectens, assembly GCF_019279795.1. Lineage (NCBI taxonomy): Eukaryota > Metazoa > Chordata > Ceratodontiformes > Protopteridae > Protopterus > Protopterus annectens. The sequence continues at coordinate 144,340,486 of NC_056729.1, forward strand.
TTCTGCCAACTTGCATTGCAGATGGACTTCCTGGTGGTTACTTTAGGTAACATCACCATTCCATGAAATCAACAAGTTATGTAATGGAAAAGCAAAATATTAACTTACTCCAAAAAAAAAAAAAACATTCTGAACTAAAAATTATATTTCTGCACTTCAGGCTGTTCAATGCTTGAAAACAGTTATGCATTTAACATAGTGGAAGAATTCTTTGCTGCCACCAAAAACTAAATAAAATGCATGGCTTGGTTAGGATGTCAGCTAAACTAAAGTTTCACACTTGGGAGTCCTGTGATATGCACGGCCCATCTAACCAACAAATGCAGCTAAACAAAACAGGATGCAACTCTTAACTTTAAAGCAGGAAACCTCTGTCCCAGATAACGCATTTGGAAAGAACACAACACTTCATGTGAGAATTACAAAACTGATTGGATTCAGATAGTGGGAAATCATGAAAAGGACAACATGGCTAAACCTTATCCACTGACAGCCAATGTCACCTGTGAGGCAGTGGTGACTTGCATTTCCATGTATGAGGAATATGTCACCACCATGCAGATCTCTGAGGCTTCACAGAAGAATGCTACACCTAGTTATTAAACTTTTTAAGTTAAACTAAGCCTCATTTATGCAGATACACAAAGTAGAGAAAAATTAAGTGTTGAAAACAAAGATGGTGCTCTGCCTTACTTCGTTCATATCACACAAGGCCCGCTGATGAAAAATAAGACACTGCATTGCCAAAGCTGTCCTGTGTACATGGAGGAGGAAGCAACTTAATTATATATAAAAGTTTCTGCATGAGACAAGATGTTATCCTGTAACACTCTAGCTGAGCTTATTGTGGTAGCATTAAGATGTAACCAGCATTTCTATGCACCTAAATCTGGGAAACAACAAGTAGGGATAAAGGACATTACAATCTCACTAAAAATCAAGAATTTGGTTTACAAGGATATAACAACAATGTCTTATCCCTTGGGAACTGCCTAAAATACTAACTAGCACATGTAATCTAATTTGATACTCATGCCAATATCAGTGTAACTGTAAACCAGTCCTGCTGTAAACAATAACTAGCGAGTTATACAATAAAAGTAAATGTAAAGACTTATTTTTTTCTCACAAAAAAAAAAGCACACAAAACATTCATACATTCACAGTTAGAACAAACATATGAGTCTGACAATTTAAAATCCTAAACATGAACGTTGCAGAAGAACAGACTTTTCCCCAAACTTAATCTTCCCATCCTCATCAGAAACAGTTGGATTATAATTAAATAAATGTTTGGCACCAGTAGGATTAACTAAAGCTACAACTGATAGGTCAGATTTTGAGTATAAAAGAATTAACAGACTGATGGACTTTATACATCCCATCTGCATTTTTAGGGGCAGCTGACTGGGTGCCAGGAAAATAGCAGGCAGTAACATATCCTCCAAAGCTGACAAAATTGGAGGAATGGGTGAAGGTTCTTGAAATTTCCTGTTAACAGCTCATTGTATTTCTTCAGGGACTGGAGAAACCTCAGTGTTCACTTGCGGAAAACAATGGCACATTCTGGAAATAGTGTGAGAAACAGAACCCCCCCACACACACACACACACACACACACACACACACACACACACACACACACACACACACACACACACACACACACACACACACACACACACACACAAGGAGATTCAGAAACTGGGCTCCAAGTCTGAATCAGAAATCCGAAGAGAAAATCCATTGCCTGCCCGTTCTTATCCAAATATAGAATCCTGAATATCTTCAGGAGAAGAGAGGCATCCCTCTTTCATTAACCAGAAACTGTCATATAAGGAGGATCAGTAGCCCGAGTCAGATCCCAGTAAACTTATCCTACGGAAATTAGGAGGAGGAGTAGATACATGTTTAGTTTTCTCTTTCTTCTTGACAGGAACAATGATGCCAACAGTGTTATTTAATAGCAGCATCAATTTCCTCGAGTTGGACACAACATTCTGGCAAAAAAGGGAAGCCATCCCTGTTCCCTCTCCCAGGACCAGGGACTCTCCCTTGCCCGCTGAGGGGACCTCAACAGCCACAGTGGACATGGCTAACCCCTGGTCTATCATGGCTGCAGGTGCTATACCAGAGGGACCTGGGGGTAAAAGAGGAGTTGTCTAAGGTACAACTAATGGCCACAGCAAAGTCACCCACCTGTGACTGATGTAAATTGCTAGAATGCTGTGGTGACAAAGCCAGCTTACTTAACCTTTTCTTTTTGTGGCTAGAAGTACCACCAATTATGAGACCGACAGTTTACTCCACAGTCATGCAAAAACTGGTGCCTCTTTCCCAGGGAAAACAAGCAACAAGAGCCAGTAAAACTTAAGTCTTTAAAACTCACTTTTTTACACATAAAAGAGTAAAAAGCACTTTAAAAAAACCTGACAGCGCCAAAAAAGTAAAAAACACAATTACTCCACAGAAAAAAAATGTAGAAGTTGTTTAAAATAACTGAAACTGACAGGAAAAACAGCGCTCTTGTTTAAAAGTATAGTATGGCCTTATGATAATCCATTAAAACACAAACTCTTAGCTTTAAAATACATTTCCTGAACAGGAAAGGAGTTATAAAAAAGATTTTTTTTTTTGTAATGAAAGCATTTTCTCCCCAAAGGGAACTCCTGTCCAGCAAGTTAATAGCACAAGCTGACTGCCAATCTTTGAAAACTTCAGGAGTGTACTTTTCAGTGTCAGGAATGCTCTGAAAGGCTTGGCACCCAAACATGTCTTTTAGTCAGCTCAAGCTGACTGAGTACGTACGTGGAAGGTACGCTGAAGCTCTGGATTCTGGCCAGCTTTTACATCCTGGGCAGGATACAACCCATACAACTAAGGCTACTGCAGCAGTGATCAGCAAGATGAACATCTCCAAACCGGTTGGATACACTGGCTGCCCACAAGCATGGAAGCAGCAGGGGATTTAGAATCCATCAAGGACAGTCCCCTCAAAGATCACTTTACATCGTAAGAACTTCTGATAAAATCACTTGATGCCCTCCTTCATGGGCTGTGATTGAGCTGGATCCCAAACAGAGAATCAACAGCATGGAAGGAGTCAGACAGTACAACTGCAAAGGATCAAAAGGCAAAATCCTTTTAAGTTCAAACTTACTAAACTAAAGCATGGCCAGCTCCTGAAGCTGGGGTTGAGACAATATGTGGAAAAGGTGTGGCCACCACATACATGTCTGCAATGACGGCATTCTGATCAAGCATGGCAAACAGCTACACCTCTACTACATTTTCCAATGAGTGGCTTACCACCAGACTCTGAAAGATCCAATTAACAACTCAAATGTTTGCTTCATGGGCTACCAGGTCAGTCTTTTCGCAAAACGAAAGCAGCAAACAGCTTGCTCAATCTTCCTAAACTAATGTAATAGGGTCCAAAGCACCATCACACCTGATTTCTGCACCAGAAAACAAAACAGAGAAGGATGCAATACATAGTTCAGGGATAATATAGGTCTACTACTTTCAGAAGTGAATAAAGGTCGTTAGCCCTATACGGCACCACCAGGTAAGAGTTCCCTCCTCTCCTCATGAAAGTCAGCAACTTAAACCTCCGCAAAGCAAAGCTGATTGCCACAAGAAAAACACTTCAAAAAGCAAACTCCACTGAACCGATGAGCTCAATTGAGGGACCAATCAATCTAATCTACAGCTTAATACTACCATATATGGTGAGGATAGCAATACACATCAGTCCCAACAAATCTGTAATCAAAATTCTCTGACCTCTGTGCTTTTCTTCAAGCACAATACTAGTCAGCTCCATCAAGACTGATGTATTGTTAGCAAGTGTAAAGAAACTTAAACCATTACCAGAGCTAATAAAGATGCAAAAGGCAATAATATTTCCAAGGAAGAAGAGCAGAAATACATAAGCAGAACACTGGTTCATCTTCTCAACGTCAGTAATCACACAGACAAAATTACTGTCAAAGTTTTTTCTCAATTAAAACTATGCTACATAATATCCCACTTCCTACTCCCTACTTCCTATAAATGTGCATCTAACTGTCAAAAATTACAGTAAACAGAATTAAAGATATGCAAATTTGCACTGCTTGCTGGCCAAATATTTCAGGCAATGCACTGCCTAACAACAGTAGGTAGCACACCCGCTAACTAGGAACATATACTCAAAATTCTTACAATAGGATACTGTCCTCTCAAAGTGATACTACCTCTGAGAGACCTAAATTACACACTTAGAAACAACCAGTCTAACGTGCTTATACTTTCCAGGCCCAAATTCAAACTATCACTAAGAGGGAAAGCCTTCTCCAGAAGGAAATGCCTATCAAATTGCAGAAACATTCAAACAGTCTTTCTTCAAAGATACCTTCTTTGAGGAAACCAAATGTTCATGCTTTCACAATTCAGGCTAAGTAACAGAGCTTTCAATTCAAAATTTTAAACTTTTGTACAGCTGTATATATTGATTCACATGAACATAGCTTTTACATTGTAAAATTTACAACATGCTCATATATTTTTTCTTTGTTTTGTTTTATTCATAGTATGTTACGTAATGTATCTGTTTTGGACGTATCTTACTGTAATGAATGTAAAACAGGGAGAATATGCAAACTCTGCAGACATCACATACAAGAAAAAAATGTATCTGAAAGTGTAAGAATCCCTGCTCTCAGAGGAATGGTGAAGAACATATAGTAGCGTATCCATTAAGGGAGCTGTAGTGACACCTATAATTCAATATTGTGCTCACTACATACTTAACTTACCTGGTGTAGTAGTCGGTGTGTAAAAATTACAATTCCCTCCCTCGATCTCTCTCAACTTTTCTTCGGCACGATGCTCTCGTCTTCCCTCAGCTCTTCTTTGCCGCGAATGCAACTATCGGCGCGAAAACTAATGGAAGGGTACTTTTCGCGCATGCGCACACCAACTAAAGGACGCAAGTCAGCTCTTCCTTTCCCGCGAATGCATCTAACAGCGCGAAAACTAACAGGAGGGTGCTTTTATAAGGAACCATTGAGGTCATGCTAGTTGCTGCATATGCCTGGTCAAGTACATACCAAAGGGAGCATTGTACTCTAAGAATGGTCTGATAAGGGCAGAGTACAGTGGGATAATGACCTCTTTGAATCTAGATGCTATGAACTTACTTATAAGTTGCACAGGATAAAAGGATTTACTCGCCCCTATAGCCATGTGGTGGTTGAAGGTAAGGCTACCGTCTATGTGAGTACCCAGATCCCTGACCACTGGGTCGACTCTTAGAGGTGTATTATCAATGTGGTAATTAGCCGGGATGGTTGACTTTCCAAAGGGTACAGTTATGCATTTTTTAGCCTTGAGTTTAAGACCATGACTTTGGCAACATTTATTAGTCAGGGACAGAACTTCTTGAATGATGCTAGTGTTTGGAGGGGAGGCGATACCACCCCCCCAGGTTGCAATCATCTGCAAACTTAGTCAGACATAAACCTTCAGCATTTGCTTCCATGTCACAGAAATAGATACAAAAAATCAGCAGGCCCAGTTCTAAGCCTTGGGAGACTCCGCTAGTGACTGGCCTCTTTGTGGAGATGGCCTCACCTATTTTGACATCCTGCATCCTATCAGTGAGCTAGTAGGCTACCAGTGGGTGATAAAAGGGTTTATGCCTAAATTAGTGAGTTTGTCTACAATGTCTGATTGTAGTATTATATCGAAAGCCTTGGCCAGGTCGAAGTAAGCTGTGTGCACAGTCTTATCTTCATCTAGTGCTTTGGTGACCCTCTCAAAAAAGACCACTAGATTTAATAGGCATGACCTTCCTTTAACAAAGCCAAACTGTGATGTTCCAGTGTTTGCAGGTCACCTGTGTCCCCATTTATCATGTCCATGATGATTCTTTCCATGGCCTTACATATGAGGCTTGTAAGACTTATGGGCTTGTAGTTACCTGGATCAGTGGTTGGGCCTCCTTTGTGCAGGGGAATGACTGTAGCCATCTTCCATTCCTTGAGCACAAAACCTGACTGAAGGGTCTAGTTGAAAAGTGATTCAAGTGTACCAGAGAAGTCATATTTCATGCTATTTGGGATGTTATTAGGGAAGCCGCGGTGGTGCAGCAGTAGCATTGTCACCTCACAGCAAGAGGTTCTCCCATTCAATTCTCAGATGGAGCGCCTTCTGTGTGGAGTCTGCATGTCCTCCCCATGGTCGAGTAGCATTCGAAAGACATGCGTGAATGGGCATGCCTTTGTTGCAGGTTGGGGGTCGAGCTGGCACATCGGCACCGTAAAAATCAACTGCCAATCATTAGTGGACCAGAGTTCCACTGTGGCGACCCCTAACCGGGAAAATCTGAAAGAAAAACAACTGGGATGTTATTAGGGCCCATAGATGCAGTGTTTTTGGCCTTGGAAAGGGCATTAGTAACTTGTTCTGTAGTAATGGTTGGAGGAAATATGTTATGTGTTATTTCCTTTGGACTATCAGGGGGAGTGGGGTAAGAAATCTGAGCTGAACCTGTCAGCCAAAAAGTTGGCAATGGCCTACAGGTCAGTGTCGGTGAAGCCATTTACAATAAGTTTTGAGCATTAGTGTGTATTTCCTCTGAGGTTACAGACATAGCTGTATAAAGCTCTGTGGTTGTGCTTTGCCTGAAAAGCTACTTTTTTCTTCAAATTTAGTCTTTGAAATATTTATTAACCCTCGTAGTTGCCTGTTTACACTGGCCATGGATTTTTTATTATGTATGGCTTTGTTTATCCTATGCTTGGTGCTTGGCCAAGGTTTTTTTCTTTTATTGTATAACCATTTGATAGTATGATTCCACCAGTGTGGCTTGTCTTTTGTGTTTGTCATATTCTTAATATGAGTGGACACAGCTCACTCTATACAGCTATCAATATGAATGCAGAGAGATTTTATAAATAGCTCAGTGTATTCTAGAGTGTTTACTGCATTTGATGGTGCTTGGAATTTAGCCCTGGAATAGTTCCTAAAGGTTTTTGGTTTAGCTCAATCCCCAAATTGAAATTTTATTTCAAGTAATATATTACATTGGGTGAGGAACATTGGCTCCCCATGTTCGTGAGTAAAAAGTTAAGGATGTTTGTATCCCTGGTAGGAAAATAGACTAACTCTTCCAAGATGTTGGTATTAACAAAGTTTAGAAAATCACTGGGCTTGTGCATTAGAAGTGGTGCAGGATTCCCAGTCTATAAAGGGGTAGTTGAGATCCCCCATGAATATAATTTTGGGTTGAACAGTTAGGGACTCTAGTGCACTAAGATAGGTTCTATGGGTTTCCTGGGACACAGAGGGGAACTTCTATGTTGCAAGGACATGGTACGACACCCCGTTCATGGTGAGCTGCACAAGTATGTGTTCCAGTGGTCATACACTTTAACTATTCTGGATGTGAGATTAGTCTTAATACAGACTGACACCCCTCCAAATTTAGTTCCCTCCTGTGTAGCAGGTGGTCTAAAGATGTGAAAGGCATTATAATCTTGCATTGCTGATTTACTCTCAGTGACTTTAAATCATGTCTCCCTTATTACACAGATGTCTACACTCTCCAGGGAGGAGAAGGCTTGCAGGGAGTGGCATTTCTTATTAAGATATCTATCATAGAATAGTACCACCCTCAGATATTCCTTCATAGGTTCAGTTAAGTTGGTAGGTTTAGCAGTTTGGCATTGCCTAAAATGGGCACTATAGGGGTGAAAAAGGTCTTTGCCAATATCCAAAAGCCTAGAAGTACAGAGCATCCCTGGCAAAGCAGCGTGGTCTGTCAACCATCTCCACCCAGGCCATCAAATATTGTACCCCCATGGATTTGCACCTGAAGTTAAGCCAATTGTTAAAATCCATAAATTTCTGTTGGTAATGTGACATCATCCTTGGAGAAGGTAGTATGCTGCTCAGTGCTAGGCTCATACCTGCATGAGACACATAATCAGTGAGTTCAACTTCATATAGTCAAGGGGGATACGTCTTATGTCATTAACACCCACATTGACTATGACAGAGTTATACTGGAACCTGTGGTTCAATGACCTGAGTGCCTGTCTGACTTGACAGATCCAAGCTCTGGAAAGGCAGCTAACTGCAACTCTCCCCTTACTCATTCAGGTAAAGGGGACATCAATGTGCCACACTTTGGCTGTGTGCTGGTTTGCATAAGGGCTTAGCGGTGAAGGTATTGGATAGAGGTAGTGTTTTAACAGTGTTTATTTGATGGCTAAGGACCCTTTCTTTGATTGTGTTGTGCAGGAGGTCTTACTGTTTTAGAAAGGTTACCTGTAAGTGCCTCAGTATAAGTAGTTTTATATGTAGAGTCTTTACCCTGTGCAGTAGGTGAGGTGCAAGTGTCATGCTATAGGATTAGTTTTGGTTGTATGACAGAGTTTTGTGTCCAGCATTAAATTCTATTTATGCCTCTTGCATATAATGTTTTATTAACAATATGCGGGATGTCAGTGTACATGAGACAGTTGCTACAATGCCTCAGAACACCCATCTTAACCAGACTGGCCACAGACAGAGTTAGGAAGTGCATATCCATGGCCAATGATCTACTAGGTAGGAGTGAGGAAAACTTAAATATGGAACAAGTCTATAAGACAAACAACTTGATGAGCAATGCTCAACTATTTGAAAACTAGATGCTCTAGTTATGTAGATAGAGAGACCTCAACCTTTTGCTCTTTTATGTGCAGTGGGGGATTGAAACATATGAAAGGCATTGTAGCTATGCACTGCCAGAGTGCTTTCTGTGGTTTTGAAGCATGTAACAGTAACTGCACAGATGTCAACATTCACCACAGGCAGGACAGCTTCCAGGGAAGGCAGTTTCTTATTGCGACTACTAGCATTGAGCAATAATACCTTTACCTTATGCTGAGTAGAATTTGCTATGTTGGAAGGTTTGTCTGTTTGGCACTTTTTAGGCACTATAGCGGTAGATAATGTTTTCACCAATATCTGAACACATAATGGTGACAGGTAAAGACCATCCCTGGCAAAGCATGTGACCTGCCATCCATGTTCTTTCAGGCAGATAAGTACTGGACCCCTTTGGAATGACACCAGTAGCTAAGCCAATTATTAAAGTCGATCATTTTCTGTTGGTAATATGGAATCATCCCATGGTAGAATGCTGCTTAAGGCTAGGCTCATACCTGCCAATGACACATATTTTGAGAGCTCAATTATGTTTCTCCTCATATAGTTCAGGGAGGTACATCTCAGGTTATTTATGCCCACATTGACTATGACATATAGTCACATATAACAAAATGTTTTGTTATACATGACTGATGCCTTTATACCCGAAGAACTGCAGCTATGATATCGGGTGAAGTGCGACACCAGCTGAGGCCAGACCCAGACTTTGGAATCCGGCCGACCGAAGGGCTGCCTGAGGCCAGGACAATCCTGGCCTCAGGCAGCTCTTCGGTCGGCCGGATTCCAAAGTCTGGGTCTGGCCTCGGCTGGTGTTGCACTTCACCCGACGTCATAGCTGCAGTTCTTCGGGTATAAAGGCATCAGCCGATGCCATTTTCCTCAGTGTTTCTTGCCCCAGATGCCAGATGCCCTCTAGGAAGGCTAAATTTGGATAAATGCAAATGTTTCCAAACAACAGAGAGCAAATAGAAATAAACATGTATGTACATATATACAAACAAATACACCATAATAGATTCCCCCAGCTAGCTACAAGATGGGCAAATACCCTAGGAGTACCACAGAGGGGAAGGAGGGTGGGTAATCCTGACTGCAGATGCATACCTCTTGGACATCTACATTTATGGTATGTACAAAACTGTACTATGTCCTTCAAGGATGCATCTGCAGTCCTAACAAATGGGTAGAATACATAGCCAAACTGGGGGAGGAGGCCCTAACAAGATTATGGTGTAGTTAAGATCCCTTGCAACACAGCAGTGGCAAAACCTGCTCGGGATCTGGAGTATAAGGGTAGATTATAATGCTTGGCAAATGTATGCACGGAGCTCCAAGTAGCAGCCTCTAAAATGTCTTTTGTAGCCATTCCTCGTAAAAAAGCTGTAGTAGTGGCTGTAGCCCTTGTGGAGTGAGGTCTGATATTTTCTGGAGTTGCCTTTCCATGATAAGAATAACAAAATCTAATGCAATTTCCTATCCATTTAGAGATTGTCTGTTTTGAAATTGCTTTTCCTTCCATTCCTGTGGCATATGCTACCAGAAGCTGGTCAGTTTTTCTATTGTTCTTGGTTCTGTCCAGGTAGTAGCGCAATTGCCTATGCACATCCAAGGTATGCAGCAGTCTTTCTCCCCTGTTCTGTGGGTTGGGGAAGAATGTAGGTAGGTGGATTGCTTGGTTTAAAGATACCCTGGAGACCACCTTTGGCATAAAGGTAGGATTAGTTCTCATGGATACTCTATCCTGATGGAAGATAAGGAAGGGTTGCACTGCCATTAATGCCTGTAGCTCAGAAACCCTTCTTGCTGAAGTGATTGCAAGCAGGAAAGCAGTTTTCCATGATAAGTACTGTAATTCTGCTGTTGCTGCTGGTTCAAAGGGGGGGAGTGTCAACTTTTCTAGCACAAAGTTCAAGTCCCATGTAGGCAATGGTGGCTTCCTTGGTGGCTTTACATTTTTGATTCCTCTCAGAAACTGCCTGAGTAGAGGATGAGAGAAGACTGGACGATCCATGTTGTATTCTGCTGAAATAGCTGACGCATGAATCTTAATGGAAGAGTAAGACAGGCCATTGTGGAAAAGCTCTGCTAAGTATTCCAGGATGTTAGCTATGTTTACCAGTGCTACATTTTGCCCTTTTGCTGCACTCCAAAAGAGAAATCTTTTCCATTTCGCTGAGTAAGTTTTTCTTGTTGAGGGTCTGCGAGCTTCCAAGATAATGTCTTTAACCCTTTGAGATAAATCTGGGTTATTTTGTCTTATGCAATGCTCCAAGCAGCTAGCTGCAGTGTTTTCAGGTTCGGATGCAGGGTTTTGAAGTTGTTCTGTGTTAGCAGTAAAGGAACCAGGGTGAGAGGCCATGCAAGTTCCCGAGACATACTCCTCAGTAGTGGGTACCAGTGCTGTCTCGGCCAGTCTGGAGCTATCAGGATGATCCTTGGGTGGTCTTCTTTGATCTTCAATAACACCTTGTGCATCAAAGGAAGAGGTGGGAATGCATATGCTGTCAGGTTTTTCCAACTGAAAGACAGGGAGTCCACCTTCCAAGCAAGTGGGTGGTATGTCCTTGTGCAGAATTGGCGTCAGCTGATGCCGATATAGTCACGTATAACAAAAGTTATTTGTTGCTTAATTTTACCTGTAGGCTAACACACTCAAGTGCGCTAGCCATTTAAAATCATTTATAGCATTTACTGTCTGTTTTTCCTCTGTTTTCTGCAAAAAAAAAAAAAAAAAAATCTTGTTTTTCCGCCTTACTGAACTAGAATAGTCCAGTCTTCAGAGTTTGCTGATCTCTGGGCTTTGGCTTGGTTCCTGTGCTATTCCATATCCTTATTTGGATAAAGGGAAGCTTCTTTGTTCACCACTGGGAGTGGGGAGCACTGAGCAGCCTATTTGTCCCTAGAGCAGTGGTTCCAGCCAGAAACTTGTAGTCTATTGGCCATTTTGGGTCAATTCCTAGGTCTTTTCAACCCCCTGCTATAAAGCCCACTTTAGCGCGCTTTTGCGTGATTTAGCTCGGAGTTGCCCATAGAGCACCATCGGGCAGCGCCGGTTAAACAAGGTTAAACTATTTCTGGCTCCGTAAAGTGTGCTCTTCAATTTTTCCCTTAGAACTTCTCTACTTGCAATCTAAACAGTCTATTCTCTATCTCAATAGCTCAGCACTTGCTCCTAAAGCATTTTTATATAGGTAAAGTACTTGTATACTAAACAAAGTACTACATTAGCCTAGAATCCCCTTGAGTACCCATTTCCCTATAGGTCCCTTCTGACTCAGTTACACAGCAAACTTTTTCACTTTTTCTAGCATGTCGAAGGGTCAGTTGCTAGCGTCCTCTCCTGTTCAGCTGGTGAATCTGGGCATCTTGAGGCAATGTTACAATTGCCTCATGTACACAGACAACCCACTCCTTCTCCCACAAAACACAAATACATGTGAGAGATGCAACTATATAGCCAAACTGGAGGCTGAGCTCTCTCAACTCAGGAATGGCAAGACCAGACAGGAGGAGAAGGAAACCACGCACACCACAAACCCAGTTTCACATAGAACTATCACAACTGCAAAACAAACACATAAACACACAAAGACATACTCGGAGGCACTGATCAAAAATCTACCAAAACTACAGAGGCCTCCAAAGCAGACACCCAAGCAACTGCCACCTCAAGACATAAGACATGCAACACATAGTTCTCAAAGTCAGTGTGCTAAACAGTCACAGCCCTTAAGGCCAAACACAATGCCAGACACACTTGTTATAGGTGACTCCATAGTCAGACACACTGACGTCCCACTCACCAGACTGAACAAGGAGAAGATCACAGTTAGCTGCCTGTCAGGCGCTAGAATCCGCCACATAACACAAGTACTCAGGTCACTCCACAGCAAGTACAAGTATGACTCAGTCATTGTCCATGCCGGTGTGAACGACCTGAGATGTACCTCCCTGGACTACATGAAAAGAGACATAGAGGAGCTCTCAGATTATGTAGCCCAGGCCAGTATGACCCTGACCCTGAGCAGTATCCTACCCTCACCAAGAATGATGCCACAATAGAGAGACAAAATGATCAGCTTTAATAATTGGCTTAATTACTGGTGTCATTCTAAGGGGATCCAATGTCTGTCTGCCTGGGATGACATGCTTGACAAGCCATGCTGCTTCGCAAGGGATGGCTTGCACCTGTCAGCCCTGGGCTTCCGGATATTGGCAAAGGCTCTTGCCACCCCCATAGTGCCTTTTTTAGGCAAGGCTCAAATGATAAACCTACCACCCTAGAAAACAAAAATGGAGAAAAACTAAGGGTAATACTGCTCAATGCCAGAAGTCTAAACCTCAAGATGCACGCCCTCGAAGCCCTCCTCAGTATGGAGAACATCGATGTTTGTGCTGTGACTGAAACCTGGTTCAAGGCTCCTGAGAGCACCCCAGCACTATCAGGTTATACATCATATCATGCGTTCCGGCCCCAAAATCCAGACCGAACCACAAAAGGAGGGGAAGTATCCATATTCATCAAGGATACCCACACCTCCAGGTTAGTGGCAACGCACGAAGCATCGGAGACCATCCAGGTGCAATTAACCATAGGTAAAACTGCCCTACAGTTTGTAACATGCTACAGACCACCTTCTCAAACTCAGGAAACCCACATAGCCTTCCTGAAGACACTGGAGAGTATAAATGTCTCTCCAAACACCATCATATTGGGTGACTTCAACTACCCAAACATAGACTGGGAACATTACTCAAGCCCCAACACCCTAGCCCAAAGCTTCCTTGAGTTCATAAACTCAAATGTTATGGAACAACTAGTCACCATTCCCACAAGAGGAGAAAATATACTAGACCTGATCATCACAAACATGGGGACAAAATGCTCCACACCGGAAGTATATCCCTCATTGGTGAGATCAGACCATAAATTAATCTCACTGGAGATCCACATCCCGCCCCCACCCCCAGCAAAAAAGACCACAGTAAAGAACTTCTCAAAAGCAAACTTCACACTTCTTAAGACTGGAGTGGTATCCTTCAAGGCCCCCGAGCCAGTGGAAACCACAACCCACGCTGCTGAAACCCTTACAAATGCCTTCTACGAGCACCTCCAGGAATGTATGGATCAAGCAATCCCTAATAAAATCAAGACCCTTTCCACCAAAGGCAGGCGCCCGGTCTGGTGGACTCCAGCCATAAACAAACTCTACAACAAGAGGAGAAAGCTACTACACGACAGAGCAAAATCCCTAAATGGGAAGGCATCTCTGATCAATACTAGCAAAAAACTACGATCACTCATAAAATCATCCAAGGCCAACTTTGAGAGAAAAATCGCTAATGACACAAAAGGCAATCATAAAGCCTTCTTTAGCTATGTTAGAAACCTGGGTGGAAACTCCCAAATATGCTCAGAATTAGTCCAAAATGATAAAAAAATCACTGAACCCACAGACATTGCCAACATACTGGCAGACAGGTTCAGTGCAAATTTCTCCCCCCCCCCCAAAAGGAGAAATATCTATCCCACCAGAGTCTAGCCTCCCAAACATCTCAGATGCCCAGGTGAGAGCTGTTCTCTCTAAAGCAAAAAACACAGCATCAATGGGACCGGACGGTGTCCCCGGCTGTGTGCTACACTAACTCAATGAGGAACTAAACCCACACATAAGGCTGCTGTTTAATCTTAGCCTTACTACAGGATATGTACCCAAAGAATGGCGTACGGCAACTGTGGTCCCACTCCACAAAGGCGGTGCTTCTACGGACCCTGGAAATTACCGCCCCATAAGCTTGACGAGCCTTGTCTGCAAAGCTATGGAGAGGATCATAATGGAACTCATAAATAAAGACATCGGGGACCTACAGACACTGGATCCTACCCAATTTGGCTTTGTCAAGGGCAAATCCTGCCTCTTGAACTTGGTCGACTTTTTCGAAACAGTCACTAAGGCCATTGATGAGGGTAAGGCAGTTCACACAGCCTACCTTGACCTAGCAAAAGCGTTCGACACAATACCCCACTCGGGCATCATAGAAAAGCTCACCAGCTTAGATGTAAACCCATATGTCACAAGATGGGTTGCAAACTGGCTCAAGGACAGAACACACAGGGTTAGAGTTGCTGGTGCCATGTCAGACTCTAAGCCGGTCACGAGCGGTGTCCCACAGGGCTCAGTCCTGGGCCCCCTCTTGTTCGGCATTTATTTTTCCTGGAGTGCAGGCAAACATAGGGGGATTGTGGTTGACAAAATTTGCAGATGACTGCAAACTGTGCACCATAATTGTCACTCCATCAGACACAGACATCCTCCAGAAAGGTCTCATAGAAATGGATAACTGGTGCCAGAGCCATGGCCTTAGGCTAAATGCCAAAAAATGTATAGTCATACCCTTTGGGAAAAACAAGGTAACCCCTAATTACCACATAGGTGGTAATCCATTAAACACGGAAGAAGTTATCAGGGACCTGTTGACCCAAGTTGACAGTAACCTCTCTTTTGACACTCACATTGCCAAAGTGGTTAGGAAGACCTTCTACATTGCCCACCTGATCATGAAGGGATTCACATCCAGATCAGGAGAGGTCATTGTACCCTGTACTCTTCACTTATCAGACCAATGATTGAGTACAACGCCCCATTCGGAATGTACCTTACCCGACACCTGCAGCAGTTGGAAAGACCCCAAAAGTTCCTCACCAAAAGGATAAAGGGGCTCAAACATATGTCATACGATGCCCGACTGAAGAAACTCCAGCTCTATTCAGTCGCATACCGTCTGCTCAGAGGTGATCTGTGCCTGACATACAAGGCCATGTCCAACCCGGAATTAATGGACATGCTCCACCTCAAAAATCCAAATCCACCAGAGCCACGAGAGCAAGAGACTTAAACCTCAACACGGATATAAATAGGACGTGCTGGAGGGACAGATTCATCACCCAGAGACTCCCTACACTATGGAACAGAATCCCAGTCCATGTAAGGCAGAGCCCCTCACTGACTCTGTTCAAGAGAAATCTTGACGAGTGGATGGGTGATCGTAGGTTTACCCCGGGAATCATCTCTGTATCACTGCTGGACAGAGGCACAGCAAACTAATGGGTATAGTATTCTCATCCTAAGGGGTGGTGAAAGCCACACACACTCTGGCTAGGCTTATAAATGCCCTAGGGCAGATAGCCTAGTATGAACCTATGAACCTATGAACCTATGACTGAGTCATACTGGAACTTGGGGTTTAGTGACCTGAGTGCTTGAATAATCTGGTGGATCCTAGCTCCTGACAGGGAGCTAACTGTGTCCTTCTCCTTATCCAGCCTGGTGAGTGGGACATCAGTGTGTATCTTACAATGGAGTCTCCTAAGACCAAAGTATTGGGTTGTGGGGTGTTATGCCTTATGGATTTGGTAGTTAAGACTCAGAGAGATTTGGTTTTATGTGTTCTGGTGGGAGTTGTCTTGTTTGTGTGCATATGGAGTTTCTGAGGACTGCATCAAAGAGACCTTAGAGGTTTGGGTAAGTTACATGTGAGCATATGTGGTTCTATGTGTATGGTCCTTTGTAAGTGTAGTGTGTGTGTGAATGTGCTGTCACTGACAAACTGTTTGGTGTTTTTTTGTGTCTGTATGTGAGTCTAGCCTCCAGTGATATTATGTAACTACAGCTCTCACAAACTGTATTTGTTTGATCCAGAATTAAGTGGTTGCCTGTGTATATAAGGCAACTGCTACATTGCCTCAGGATCCCATATCTAACAAGCTAGATGCTGAGATAGTAGGGAAGTGCCCATCTATGGTTGTGGGTCCTTATGTGTGCACTACAAGGGAAAGGAGTGGAGGATGTTTGCAACCAGATGAGGGATGGGTGTTTACTTGGTGAAATCTACTGCTCACTCATACAGCGATGATGCCCGGCATCCAAACCTGTTGCTCATAGAGCAGCGACAGACCTGGGTGCTGTAATAATGTAATCTAGACTTAACTAAATGCAGCAATACTGCTCAGCATGCAAACTAGTTGCTCCTTGAGCAGCACAGGACTGAGGTAAATTTCCGAGGTAATTTTTATAGGGAAATGCAACTTGTGGCGATTCCACATATATAGATTCACAGATTCATTGATTCATAGACTGTTACTAGGCTAATGACTCAGGGGGCCTTTTTAATTCCAGACACGTTTCCCCAAAAGAATAATGATGTTGTGCAACCAAATAGGACATTGAGGGCCAGGCATTTACAAGCTACCTCTGTCCATAAGGGACATGTGTGCCAGGCCTGGTGTGAATTTCCTATTCCCCATCCACTTGTGTGAGTTGTGCTTAAGCTGGGGAATAGATGAAATCCACTTCACATGGATGGGAAGTCCGTACCATAGGAGGGACAATGTCTGGGACACATATCTGTCTCTCCAGCATGTTCTGTTTATGTCACAGACAAAATTCAGGTCTCTAGACCTTATATTTCTAGTACTCTTACTTACAAATATGCATGAGATTCATAAGTATAGGGTTTGCAGATGCCTTATAAGCCAGGCATCAACTACCTCTCAGCAATCTGTAGGAGACTGAGTACAGGAAAAGGGCTTTGAAATGCTCTTCATAAGGCAGGTTTGTTACACCTTGTATTCCTTTTATAAGGAACCATTGAGGTCACGCTAGTTTCTGCATATGCCTGGTCAAGTACATACCAAAGGGAGCATTGTACTCTACGACTGGTCTGATAAGGGCAGAGTACAGTGGGATAATGACCTCTTTGAATCTAGATGCTATGACCTTACTTATAAGTTGCACAGCATAAAAGGATTTACTCGCCCTTATAGCCATATGGTGGTTGGAGGTAAGGCTACCGTCTATGTGTGCACCCAGATCCCTGACCACTGGGTCGACTCTTAGAGGTGTATTATCAATGTGGTAATTAGCCAGGATGGTTGACTTTCCAAAGGGTACAATTATGCATTTTTTAGCCTTGAGTTTAAGACCATGACTTTGGCACCATTTATTAGTCAGGGACAGAACTTCTTGAATGATGCTAGTGTTTGGAGGGGAGGCGATACCCCCTCCCCCCCAGGTTGCAATCATCTGCAAACTTAGTCAGACATAAATCTTCAGCATTTGCTTCCATGTCACAGAAATAGATACAAAAAATCAGCAGGCCCAGTTCTAAGCCTTGGGGGACTCGGCTAGTGACTGGCCTCTTTGTGGAGATGGCCTCACCTATTTTGACCTCCTGCATCCTGTCAGTGAGCCAGTAGGCTACCAGTGGGTGATAAAAGGGTTTATGCCTAAATTAGTGAGTTTGTCTATAATGTCTGATTGTAGTATTATATCGAAAGCCTTGGACAGGTCGAAGTAAGCTGTGTGCACAGTCTTATCTTCATCCAGTGCTTTGGTGACCCTCTCAAAAAAGACCACTAGATTTAATAGGCATGACCTTCCTTTAACAAAGCCAAACGGTGATGTTCCAGTGTTTGCAGGTCACCTGTGTCCTCATTTATCATGTCCATGATGATTCTTTCCATGGCCTTACATATGAGGCTTGTAAGACTTATGGGCTTGTAGTTACCTGGATCAGTGTTTGGGCCTCCTTTGTGCAGGGGAATGACTGTAGCCATCTTCCATTCCTTGAGCACAAAACCTGACTGAAGGGTCTAGTTGAAAAGTGATTCAAGTGTACCAGAGAAGTCATATTTCATGCTATTTGGGATGTTATTAGGGAAGCCGCGGTGGTGCAGCAGTAGCATTGTCACCTCACAGCAAGAGGTTCTCCCATTCAATTCTCAGCTGGAGCGCCTTCTGTGTGGAGTCTGCATGTCCTCCCCATGGTCGAGTAGCATTCGAAAGACATGCGTGAATGGGCATGCCTTTGTTGCAGGTTGGGGGTCGAGCTGGCACCTCAGCACTGTAAAAATCAACTGCCAATCATTAGTGGACCAGAGTTCCGCTGTGGCGACCCCTAACCAGGAAAATCTGAAAGAAAAACAACTGGGATGTTATTAGGGCCCATAGATGCAGTGTTTTTGGCCTTGGAAAGGGCATTAGTAACTTGTTCTGTAGTAATGGTTGGGGGAAATGTGTTATTTCCTTTGGACTATCGGGGGGGTGGGGTAAGAAATCTGAGCTGAACCTGTCAGCCAAAAAGTTGGCAATGGCCTACAGGTCAGTGTGGGTGAAGCCATTTACAATAAGTTTTGAGCATTAGTGTGTATTTTCTCTGAGGTTACAGACATAGCTGTATAAAGCTTTGTGGTTGTGCTTTGCCTGAAAAGCTACTTTTTTCTTCAAATTTAGTCTTTAAAATATTTATTAACCCTCATAGTTGCCTGTTTACACTGGTCAGGGATTTTTTATTATGTATGGCTTTGTTTATCCTATGCTTGGTGCTTGGCCAAGGTTTTTTTCTTTTATTGTATAACCATTTGATAGTATGATTCCACCAGTGTGGCTTGTCTTTTGTGTTTGTCATATTCTTAATATGAGTGGACACAGCTCACTCTATACAGCTATCAATATGAATGCAGAGAGATTTTATAAATAGCTCAGTGTATTGTAGAGTGTTTACTGCATTTGATGGTGCTTGGAATTTAGCCCTGGAATAGTTCCTAAAGGTTTTTGGTTTAGCTCAATCCCCAAATTGAAATTTTATTTCAAGTAATATATTACATTGGGTGAGGAACATTGGCTCCCCATGTTCGTGAGTAAAAAGTTAAGGATGTTTGGACCCCTGGTAGGAAAATAGACTAACTCTTCCAAGATGTTGGTATTAACAAAGTTTAGAAAATCACTGGGCTTGTACATTAGAAGTGGTGCAGGATTCCCAGTCTATAAAGGGGTAGTTGAGATCCCCCATGAATATAATTTTGGGTTGAACAGTTAGGGAATCTAGTGCACTAAGATAGGTTCTATGGGTTTCCTGGGACACAGAGGGGAACTTCTATGTTGCAAGGACATGGTACGACACCCCGTTCATGGTGAGCTGCACAAGTATGGGTTCCAGTGGTCATACACTTTAACTATTCTGGATGTGAGATTAGTCTTAATACAGACTGACGCTCCTCCAAATTTAGTTCCCTCCTGTGTAGCAGGTGGTCTAAAGATGTGAAAGGCATTATACCCTTGCATTGCTGACTTACTCTCAGTGACTTTAAATCATGTCTCCCTTATTACACAGATGTCTACACTCTCCAGGGAGGAGAAGGCTTGCAGGGAGTGGCATTTCTTATTAAGATATCTATCATAGAACAGTACCGCCCTCAGATATTCCTTCATAGGTTCAGTTAAGTTGGTAGTTTAGCAGTTTGGCATTGCCTAAAATGGGCACTATAGGGGTGGAAAAGGTCTTTGCCAATATCCAAAAACCTAGAAGTACAGAGCATCCCTGGCAAAGCAGCGTGGTCGGTCAACCATCTCCACCCAGGCCATCAAATATTGTACCCCCTTGGATTTGCACCTGAAGTTAAGCCAATTGTTAAAATCCATAATTTTCTGTTGGTAATGTGACATCATCCTTGGAGAAGGTAGTATGCTGCTCAGTGCTAGGCTCATACCTGCATGAGACACATAATCAGTGAGTTCAACTTCATATAGTCAAGGGAGCTATGTCTCATGTCATTAACACCCACATTGACAATGACAGAGTTATACTGGAACCTGTGGTTCAATGACCTGAGTGCCTGTCTGACTTGACAGATCCTAGCTCTGGAAAGGCAGCTAACTGCAACTCTCTCCTTACTCATTCAGGTAAAGGGGACATCAATGTGCCACACTTTGGCTGTGTGCTGGTTTGCATAAGGGCTTAGCGGTGAAGGTATTGGATAGAGTGTTACTATGTGTAGCTGTGGGTAGTGTTTTAACAGTGTTTGTTTGATGGCTAAGGACCCTTTCTTTGATTGTGTTGTGCAGGAGGTCTTAGTGTTTTAGAAAGGTTACCTGTAAGTGCCTCAGTATAAGTAGTTTTATATGTAGAGTCTTTACCCTGTGCAGTAGGCGAGGTGCAAGTGTCATGATATAGGATTAGTTTTGGTTGTATGACAGAGTTTTGCATCCAGCATTAAATTCTATTTATGCCTCTTGTATATAATGTTTTATTAACAATATGCGGGATGTCAGTGTACATGAGACAGTTGCTACAATGCCTCAGAACACCCATCTTAACCAGACTGGCCACAGACAGAGTTAGGAAGTGCATATCCATGGCCAATGATCTACTAGGTAGGAGTGAGAAAAACTTAAATATGGAACAAGTCTATAAGACAAACAACTTGATCAGCAATGCTCAACTATTTGAAAACTAGATGCTCTAGTAGTTAAAAAAAATCTGTCTAGACAGTAATGTCACAAGAGTGCAGACCACAGACCAGAGCAAAGACATTTAGACTAACAGGCACAATAAGCTTTTACTAGCAGTTCCCAGCTCAGAAGGGTTGAGGCTACCCTCTCCTGCCACAAGAGTATAGACCACAAACTTTCTTAATGAAAAATAACTGGTCTGAAGCCCAAGCACTTAAACTGAAACTAAGACACTTTTAGAGTAACAGAAAAAATAAGCCTTCACCAGCAATTCCCAACTTAGAGGGATGTAAGCTACCTCTCCTGCCACTGGAATGTAGATCTCAAACTTTGCTTATGTAAGATAACTAGTTTGAAGCCCAAGGGGTTAAACCATAACTAAGGCTTAGAATAACAGTTACAATTTACAGGCTATTAACAAGACCACCACTAACTGCAGCTGTGCAAAGAGCAGCTTTGAGCAAATATGAGGCTTATATATGAGCAGAAAAAAAAGCAAGTTTTAAACTAGCTATGCCATAATACTAACCAGGTAAGCATACAATAAGCTTTCCAATAACAACTCACAGCTCAGATAGGTGAAATCAGCCCTCTCCTGCAACAAGAGTGCAGACTTTGACTCTCATACTGTAAAATGACTGGTTTGGAACATAAATGTTAGAGAACCATAAAACAGATGTCTAAAAGCATTGAAAATGTAGATACAATATATCTACACAGTACTACAAATGCAAAATAGCAGTCCTTACAGCAGTTAAAAAATGCATCTTTAAACTCTAAGCATGTGCAGGAAAATAATAAATAACACAGAGATCTTTCAGAATGCAATGAAAACAAGGAATGCAAGTGCAATATAATACTCAGTTTTGTTTTTTTGCCAAGGATGGCTTCAGATACAAGTAAAATCTCAAAGTCTGTGGCATTGTTGCCAAACGATGAGCATCTCTGAGTAAATTAGTAAATGAGCCAACTGATTCCCACTCATCAGTCCTAAAAACTGTTTGCAGACTAGTGTAATAATGCTGATTCCTTTCTGATCATACTTTACATTATTCTAGCTCTCCCATATAGATAGATGAAGTCACAAACAATGTTCAGTGCCTCACCAAAGTTCAGTCAGATGAAGTGAAATTGAAAATCCAAAAGTCACAAAAGACTGAACACTGCTGGAGTCAAACACCTTCTGTTTATTTAAAATGTGTGTGTTATGTGTTTGGTGTTTTAAATAAACAGAAGGTGTTTGACTCCAGCAGTGTTCAGTCTTTTGTGACTTTTGGATATAGATAGATGAAGTAATGCTGCCTTGTCTTTACTCTTGTGTGATTAGTTCTATCTACATGTGCATAAATAACACATGGTGCATGTAACAAAAATCACATCAAGTAGTGGCTTGCATTGGCATTTTGAAAATTTTGCATCCCCTAGCCATTGATACCTGGGATGGCTGCCCCTTTCACCCTGTCCTTCATACACCTCTGCAATTTGTGTGTGTGTGCATGCATGTGTGTACGTGTGTATGTGTGTGTCTGTATGTATGTGCTTGTGTGTGTGTGTGTGTGTGTGTGTGTGTGTGTGTGTGTGTGTGTGTGTGTGTGTGCGTGCATGTGTGTGCACGTGTATGTATGTGCGCGTGTGTGTGTGTGCGTGTTTGTGTGTGTGTGTGCGTGTGCGTGTGTGTGTGTGTGTGTGTGTGTGCATGTATGTGCTTCATATTACCATGTTGGCAACTCCATATGCCTTGTTTATCTGGCTAAACTCTGGATCTCCATTCACCAATCATAGAAAGTAAATCTAACTCAAAATCCATTTAAAGAATCTTAACCAGTATCTTTTAGAAAACTGGTCACACCATTACATAAAGTAAACTTCTTCAAGACAGAAGATCAGGTGTACTTTGGGTCCTCTGTGATTTTCATGGCAGGGGCCACCCACCCCATTCACTTTTTCTGAGGGAGGGGGCCATCTGTAAATACACGTTTATTTGGACTCATCTTCCTGAGTTATGACCATTCAAATTACTGTCACTATAATCTATAAATCTCCAACTGAAATGTCCAACCTCGATAAAAAAATGGCCACAGGAAAGTATTCCAACCTGCTTTAGGTACATGCACACAAGTCCTGCAAAGCCAAACCTATGATGTTTAAGTTGATTATGACAACATAGTAAGCCATTGTCATTCATAAACAATCCCCATACTCAGCACTCATAGCCCCATTGTTGGTTGTATATACTTCAGGTTTCTGATTGCTGTAAAGGTAATACTTATGGCTACTATAATGTATTTCAGGTTTAACAAATGTTGTTTGAGGCTATATATGCTGGCTTTACATATATGTAGATAAAACAGGTAGCTGGTAAACATTGTAGATAAAGTTTGCTGTCATCCTTGGTGCATAACCATGGAGTTATTTCCATCTTTAGCATGCTATATGGAATTATCATTCTTTTCATATAATGAAACACATAGTAACCCAAGTATTCCAGCCTAGTTCTAAAAAGACCATCTCCCTATACTTATCAAATGACAAAAAATGTAAGCTGTGGCTTCTGGTTATTATTTTTTTTTATTTATTCTTGGTCATTCAGTGGTAACCTCTCACTTTTTCAGTTAGTAATTGTTCATTTGAGTATTGAAGCCAGAAATGGATTCTTTAGATGAAATTCCCTCTTTCTTTTCACCTGTACAAAGGAAAGAAGTTGATATATTAAGGTCTGAAATGGCGATTATGAAGGGTGAACTTACACAGCTTATTGACCTATTATTTCAGTATAACAACCACTGATTACCATTACAGGCAAAGATTCCAAACATTTTTTCCCTGTGAAGAGCAGAGGTAATACTCTGATGTCAGGAAGTGGTACAAAAGATCTTGGGTCACCTCTGAATGGAGGACAAGGGATTTTTCCATCCATGATTTTGCCATCCAGAAGTGGTGGAGGAACAGGAAATAGTGCAGCATTAGCTCCAAATGAAGGATGTCAGACTGGAAGCAATACAAGTCAGAAAGGAAGTCACACCCATTTCCTAGGAGTCTCTAATGGTGCATGCAATGGGGATATGGAAGGTTGTGGGGCTGAAACATCAAAACAGAAAACAAATCAAACCCTTCTGAAGCCAGATAATGACTTTTCTGTGTTTGCTTCCACTTCAGACATTTCATTTCAACATAGAAAAGGTATTGTGCCTAAGAAAACATATGCAGCAGTTTCTGGTGCCATAGGAGGACTGGTATGATCAACAAAAACAGTATGAACAATAGAAATAATTTCTTCCAGTTTGAGGAATTAGTTAGGAAGGATTTTAATTGTGAACAACTTAATGAGCAAATTGAAGCAAATTTAACTATGACTGTACATTGAAAGACTTGATCGAGATTTTACAAATGGACAAATAATATTTTAGGAATGTTTTGAATTAAACATTCTCCCACAGGGACTAACAGTTTTTAAATTTCCCTTTGGCTTAAGGTATGATGATAAAATGTTTAAGGAATTTGTTCAAATGTTTGACAGACATGGTTTTGAGTTAATGCACATGATTATATAATATAATGCAGAAAGTATTAATCACCTTTTACAAGAAGCAGAGAATATGAATGTGAAAATTAGGAATTATTTGATATTTGAACAGTGTGAAAGGTATTATAAAAATCTATTTTAAGGTGGAAAATAAATACAGTAATGGTTTTAAATGGAAACAAAGGAAGTTGGAGAAGGATTTAAGACAATATACTAGACTTGAAGCTTATGTTATTAAAAATAAATAAAAAGTAAAAACTCTGGGCAACAAGTTAAGGGAGATTATAAACAAGGGACTAGACCAGGTAAAGGTCCAGATGGGGAGGAAAAGGAGACTCATTGTTTTTCTGCCAGGAAGAACCACTGGAAAAAGAAAATATATCACCAGAATTATTAACAAGGAGGGTGGAAGACATGTGTCTACCACCCCAACAGACAGAAATAAGGCAAAAAGTTCCTGATATAGTGATATTTTGATGGGATAATGTTTGTTTTTTAGGATTTTCACATTTATAACTTTACAGAACATTGTATTACAAAACAAAATGTTTATTTCAGAAGGGTGTGAAATTTGTACCCTGCACAAAATTTGACGTAGTAGATACTCTTACTGAACTTATTTTTGAGGAAGATTAATTTACCTGTTTGGTTCAAAGACAATGAAACAAAAGATGCACAAAGAGAGAGACCAATAATTTTAAGAAAAAAAGGTCATTTAATCCGCCACGTATTCCAACTTTACAGATATTTGAGAAATCAGTGAGTGATGAACTTTATTCCCTTAGTAGTGGGGGAGGAATTCATTTCCACAATTTGTCTGAGGAAGAATGGACTTTATTGAACCAGTTTAGGCAAGATGATATGATTCAAATTATAAAGCCAGATAAGGGGGGGGGGGTGGTTTTTGTTTTTAATACTTTGGATTATTCTAATGCTGTGTTTTAATTGCTATATGATTTAGATATTTTCTCCCTGATTGCACAAAATGAGATTTGTATTGCCTATCAGAGAATTGTTTCTCTTTTAGAGGAGTACCTCATTGAACAAAGAATATCTGGGGAAATGCATTCAGCTTTGAAAGTTAAAAACCCCAGGGTTCCCACCTTCTTTGGCATCATTAAAATTCATAAGAATATTAAAGAATCCCCCTTCTTAGGCCTACCATGGCAGCCAATGGTTCTAAAACCTACCCTTGGTCAGTATATATAGATAGGTGGCTCAAACCCATTTATAGGCAGGTTCTCCATCTCCTTATAGATTATTGAGATGTTTTAGGGCGATTTAAAAAGGACATTTGGTCCGACAACCTGATTTTCCTCACTATTGACATTAACAATCTTTTTATATCCATTCCCCGGGACACAAACTTAGATTTTTTGATAGTTTGAACAAATATGCCCCCCTTTTTTGGGAAAGATTCTATACTTTTAGAGGAAATGATGGCTGTAGTTTTGGACAATAATTTTATATTTTTTGAGGGGTCGTTTTTAAACAGAATAAGGGAGTGGACATGGGAACCTCCTGTGCCGCTGTTTATGCAAACATGGTTATTTTGGCTTGGGAAAACCATTGTGCATTCAATTCTGCATTCTTTCAGCATATAGCTCTCTATATTCACTTTTTGGATGATAAATTCATTCTATGGAAAGGTTTGAAAGAGAACATTCATCAGTTTGTTAAATTTTGAATAATTCCTCAGAATTTCTGGCGTTTATTTACAAGTCTCATAGGGAGGGTATTCATTTCTTAGATACATTAATTGATCATACTCCTTGTGGCTGTAATCACTTAGTCAGAAGACCAGTTGTGTCAAAGGACAATATATTAGAATTGCAAGGATGACTTCACATAGGGCTGACTTGGAAACAGAATGTGTTAAGGTTAGTAAAATATTTTTAGAGAGAAATTACCCCCTTCTCTTGGTTTAAAGTATTAGGGAATATGTTCAGGGTGAATGGGGAAAGAAATATTTACTCCTGTTAGGGGTAGGGCTACAACAGGGAGCTAACAAAGATGAGCAAGGAGAAACCCCAGAAGAAAAAAAATGTGAATGCCATGGTGTTAAAGTATTAAAGACAAACATCAATAGTTAAAGATATTTTTAGGAATAACTGGAGTATTTTCAAAACCAACTGCGACATTCATTGGATAGTTGGGAAAGAACCTTTGTTTACATACAAGACTGGAAAAAATTGTAAAGACTTTTTTGATAAAGATAATTTTTGCATGAGAAAATGGGATAGGGGAACAGTTTATACTATCAAATATGGACTGTGTAATTAATGCAGTATATATGTGAGAAGGAGAAAGTTGTTTTAAACAATACCCTAAGATCAAAGGTGTTTTTTGCAATAGATAATCATTTAACTAAATGGGTTGTATACATTGCTTTATGTTTAGGATATTCAAGTTCTTAAGTAGGTAAAACAGAGAGAACTTTATGTAGATATATTTATGAACATCCTTTTGATATTAAGAACAAAAAAAAAATAATGTCTTGTATAAACATTAAATAGTTTGTTTATTTACTAAGTTTTCTTTTGCTATTATTGACTCATTTAGCAATAATGCAAGGGGTGATACCTCTCAACCTCTTAGAGCAAAAAATCTGGACAAAGCCTAAAATGATGGGGGGACAAATAGGGACAGATTTTAAATATTGCTCTTACAAACTTAGAAAGTTTATAGAATAAGAGGTTTTTCATTAGCATGAATTTTCTGAAGGATGTGGAGTCTTAAACTCAAATGTTTGTCATTATTTAATTACTTCAATCCTCAGCTATTTGCCAGAAAAGTACAGATTTTAGGAGGAACACACCAAAAATATGATGCAGAAATCTGGACATTCTGCAAAAATCTGTACAGTTGAGTGGAGGATGTCAAAGTGTTGCCAGAAAACAAAGAATTAAAATGCAGTTACAATTAAAAACAACCTCTTACCCAGTTTAAATGAATATACTTCTATGCAGTCTGTTTTAATTATGAGGTGAATAATTTTTAATGGGTTGAAAGTTTTAATGGTTTTATGCTTTGTATTTTGTGAGACAGGCTTTGCTTGAATTTCATTATATACTTTGTAATGACTTTTCCCATTGTTATGGGTTAATTGGATAAGCAGTTAATTAATTGGTTTTGTATAAAAAGGCCATTTTGGTAATATGGTTTGATTCTGATGAAGTCTTGTTTGTGTTCAGGATGAAAGAGCTTAATCGGTTTGGTCATAAATATATTTTTCTTCATATTTTATAGAGGAATCCTGGTTGTAGCTTCTAGTTACTATTTTTTTTTTTCTTGTTTATTCAGTGGTAACCACTCACTTTTTCAGTTATTAAGAATGTAAGTTACTTCCATCCACAGCTCTACCCCCCCCCACACACACACACAAGAGCACACAATCAGCAGTTATAGCAACTTTGCTGTCTACACCTCATTTGTTTTTAGAAAAAAACTACCATAATACCTCTTTCCCTCTTAATGTGAAAACAAAGACAAAGCCTATAAAATAATGAGGACCAAACGCCCATAATCAGGAACAGATTTTAAATAATGTTGTATATACTTAGAATGTATTATGCATTTTCTAAAGAACATGAAGACTGAAACTCAAATGTCTTCATTTAGTGACTGCAGTCCCCAACTGTTTGCCAGAAAATCACAAGGTTCATTGAAATAAACCAAACACATTAAGCAAAATCAGAGTAATTTTCCAAACTTGGGAGTAGTCAACAGGTATACCACACAAATGCTGATTAATACTGTGAACCCAGATGGCTAACTGAATAATTGACAAGATAAGTCACTTTCATCCGATTGCTGGCTGCAGGTCATACTGATGTGTGCACTTCATCTGACTGATAAAAGTAATAATAAAAATACAAAACAAGAATCAATGAGAAATCCAAATAATAATGAGGGATAAAGACTCAAAATTAGGTACAGATTTTAAATATTGTTCTTATATACTTCATTATTTCAAAAACACATTGTTTCACAATGGCATGCAGTTTCTGAAGAATATGAAGTCTGTATATTATATGTTTGTCATTATTTACTACTGCAATCCTCAGAGGAAAAAAATAAACACATTTTATGATAACAGATCAAAATGATGCAATAGCAGGGATATACTTTGAAATTAAGTTTCACTCAAATATACACCAGTCATTTAAAGCCAGAGTGTATGC
The DNA here is from genome assembly GCF_019279795.1 of Protopterus annectens. Lineage (NCBI taxonomy): Eukaryota > Metazoa > Chordata > Ceratodontiformes > Protopteridae > Protopterus > Protopterus annectens. Next base: position 144,369,186 of record NC_056729.1, read on the forward strand.
TGAGCAAATAAGAGGGTACATTGCTTTCAACTATATTCAGCTCCCACCTCCCCCCACCCAAAAACAAACAAAAAAAAAAAAAAACAAAAACAAAGCAAAAATACAAATTTCATGAGTTACATACCAGCATACCAGGCAAAGTCAGGGACATTCTACAAAGTCAGGAAAAGTTTCAACTTGGTTTCACAAAGACAACATCCAGAGAGTAAATATTCCAAATTATTTGAAAGAAATGCAAACAACAAAGGATAAGATGCAGAAAAAAATTGTTAGGGAAGAAGACGGCATTCTATGAAATCAGAAATAGTTTTGAATTAGTTTCATACAAAGATGCACCAAAGAGTATATATATTCTAATATCACAGGATAATAGGATCATAGGAGCTAAACAGGCTAATGACCCTAGGGCCTTTCAAGCCTAGCCAAGTTTCACTCTTATTTCCATGATCAGCATCTATTACCTCTGTCCAAGAGGGACACAAGTGGAATTTATGGTTACCCATGCAATCTTCCAGACTGCTTTTGAAGAGGGCCACTGAGGTGCTCTGCTTGACATGAACCGGGAGTCTTTTCCAAAGGCATGGTAAACTCTGGGAGGCAAATCTGTCCCTCCAGCAGGTTCTATTGATGTCACATACCAGGCTAAGGCCTTTAGAGTGAGTAACCCTTGTAACATTTGACTTAGGATATGCAGCATTTCCAATAAAGTAGGGTCAAAGATTGCCTTATATGCAAGGCAGAGATCACCTCTGACTAGTCTGTATGAAACAGAATAAAGTAACAGTGATTTCAGATGATCCTCATAGGACAAATGCTGAAGACCTTGAATTATCCTTGTGAGGAATCTTTGTGGTCTCTCCAATTGCTGCAGGTGCTTGTAAAGGTACATACCAAAAGCGTCACTGTACTAAATTATTGGCCTGATGAGGCAAGAGTACAGGGAGGTTATAAATTATTTTTTCCTGGAAGCAATGCCCTTACTTATGAGATGAGTGATATAGGATGGCCTTCTTACCACTATGGAGACATGGTGATCAAAAGTAAGGTTGTTGTCAACCTGTATGCCCAGGTCTCTCACCATTGAGTGCATACTTAGGGTGTTGTTATTGATGTGCTAGTTAGCAAGAACATTGATCTTACCAAAAGGGGATGATAACACATTTTTTGCATTGGGTTTAAGGCCATGACTTTGGCACCAATCATTTGTTTGTGTAAGATCCTCTTATAGGATGTTGGCATCATTTGGAGATTCTAAGACTCCTCACAGTTTGCAGTCATCAGCAAACTTTGTCAGCCACAGACTTTTAATTTTAGCCTGTACATTGGAGAAATAAATTCCATACAGTAGAGGTCCCAGGACTGATCCCTGTGGAACACCACCAATTACTGCTCTGCTGTTGGAGGTGGAATCCCCTATTTTGACTATATGGGTTCTATCAATGACCCAATTAGCAACCCATCTAATAGTATAAGGGTTGATACGTAGCTGGGTGAGTCTGTCAATGATGCCTGAGTGGGGAATAGTGTCAAAAGCCTTGGCTAAGTCTAGGTAGGCTGTATGCACTGATTTCCCCTTATCAAGAGCCTTGGTGACTGGCTTGAAGAAATCCACCAAGTTTAACAGGCATGATCTCCCTTTGACAAATTCAAAGTGAGTAGGTTCAAGTTTTTGGCGATTGCCTATATCTTTGTTGATAAGGTCCATGATGATTCACTCCATGGCCTTGCAGAAAAGGTTAGTCAGGCTAATAAGACTATAGTTGCTGGGGTCAGTGGAAGCACCATCTTTACACAAGGGGATAACGGTGTCCTTTTTCCATTCAGCTTGGACGAAGCCGGTGCTTAGGCTATGATTGAAAAGAATACCCAATGGTGTTAAAGATTATTGATTGTGCCCACATATTAGCCATTAATGTCCAGCTTTAAAGTCTGCATATGAAAAGGGCAGGTTACTTTCATCCACAACACAGCTACTCCCCCCTCTGACTGCCTGCCATTATATTAAAAAAGACTAAATATTCTAGTTTATTTCTCACAAAAATACAATAACGCTTAATGTCAGGCTTTAAACTGCGTAAATGAAGAGAGCAAGTTATGTTCATCAATATGCAACTACCCAAACTCTAAATTCTGTTTAATTTCATCTTAGCCCTTAATGACAAAATTAAACTCAGCAAATGAAAAGGTCAGGTTGTTTTTATTCACAGCAAAGCTAGCCTCCTGATGGTTGCCTGTCAACATATTAAAAAATACATATTCTAATTTGTTTCTCACAAATCTACACCAGCCCTTAGTGTCAAAATTTAAACTGAGAAAATGTAGAGAGAAAGTCGCTTTCATTTACAGCACAGGTAAAACTCCATTACTTGTTTGACTGCCAGCGTGTTAAAAAACAAACAAAAAATTATTTACTTGCATTACTGAGATGGTTCAAACTACATGGCAATTACTACCACAAGTACTACTATTAAGTATTCACAGCTTTCAGTTCATTGCCATCCCAAAGAATCAAAGAAAGGCAATGGACAGAAAGCTGCAGCACTTTAGAAAGTTTTGCAGCCTAACGGCATTCATTTTTTTAAGCAGATGATATAGTCATCTATAGGTGTGATCTGTCATATTATACACCTGAAATTAAACTTCAAAAAGACCATCTTCAGCTAAAGTACTGGCTAAACTCCAATACATTATTGCTTAACGTCAAAATAAGGCCATGTTATTTATCACCTATAAACGATTATCCTACTCTCGTAATCCTATAATATCCTTGACTATGATATCAATCCCATGAGAATCAGCACCTCCTTTAGATCTGTTTAGAGCAATCACTAAATATCCATAAGCACATAAAAAAGGTGAGGGCCAAGATCACAGTCTGCTCTTCTGGGCCAACAACTTATCTAAATTCCTGTGACATCCAGCGAGGACTAATATAAGAGAAGGCATCCTCCTGGGCCAACTTGTCTCCTCTTGTTTGACTCAGCTCTGTCAAAAACACTGCCACTCTTCAGACAATATCCCAAAAAATATGTTGATTCATAGCTATCTTACCGTGTGGTGCCTTATTCTTTCAAAGGCTAAGTGGCTTCCAGTACAGGCCAGATCCAAACCTTTTCTTGGTTCCTTATTCTTTAAAATACTCAGACTTGTGACCTCTTTCCCTTTCTCAACTTTTTTACTGCCACTCAAACCTATAACCTAAGAAGCCAAGCCAGACCTGGTTGCTCCCTACAAACCCCTTCTCTCAAACCACAATTTACTAGTCATTGCTTGTCTGCACTGGACACAAAACTATAGCCGTCACTTCCTCCTGATTTACCTGATCACACAAAGTACTCCTTATTCAAGCCACAGTTCCAACAATATATAATACAGCAGTTTGAATGTAACTGTCCATTTAAAGGGCATATCACACACACCACTATCCCTATTAGTAGTATCTTTCCCTCCCATACATCTGATCCAGCTGATTCACTTGCTTGTCCTAAACTGTGATTCAGTTTAACAAGATATTATTTCTATAAACCCACTACACATATAATCTAATCCTCTATATTAACTTTCCTATCCCAGCAACTACTACCCATATCTCCAGCACTTCTACTTCTCATACTTTAATTCTGTTTTCCCTGTTCTGTTCACATTATGTAACTGAAAATATATTTGTTTTGTATGATCTTCTGTTGTATATTGTTTCTCAGATTGTCTGTGCTTAGTCATAAATGTAAGCCATTGATATTTGAATATGATGCATTGTTTTGTTACATTCTGAAGTGCCCTGGACTGAACCTTTAATTGGTCATTGTTTGTGTTCTATCCCAGTAAACAAGTCTAAATAAATGAATATATAAATATATAAAACATCACATTTAGAGCTCATGATCAAGCCAAGGCTCAAAACAGACATTCAACCCTGGACCATAATGTTAAATACTCCAGGTAAAGTGATGTGTGTCACAACAAAGCAGCCTCACATCATCAGCACTGTTATTATGTAGGAATTCGTCAAGCATGGCCGTAAACGATTACTAGTTTTATTTCTTAAATCACAACAGTCAACCAACTCCATATTTGAGACTGTTACTGGCAGGAGTCCAGGACTGAAATATACCAATCTGTGGTCTTATCAAGTGAATGTTCACACCACCAAGTCACTGGCTACTTGAAAGAACCTGGAGGATCATGTTCAAGGAGTGCTAAATGTACTTAATTTAGAAGGTTTCAGTGTTGATGCAGGTACTGAATCACCCTAGCACAAGTCATCTAAGAGACATTCTGACCCAGTCAATGAGAAGATATATGAGGTCCTCCAGAAATGCCTCCAGATAAACATGAGGGTGGTAAATGAAGAGAAATATACAATACGATTCTACCACATGATCATTTTAAAAGGTGGTGGTCATTCTAATATTTACTTGGCTTAAACAAAGCTCAGACGTAAAGCATATAGTAAGTCCCAAAGCAATTTTCCAGTTCCTACTGTTATAATAATATGGGGATCCAGAAGTCACAAAGCCAAGAAATATGAAGACTGAAAAATATGAAGCAGTTCATTTTTTAATCACATGACTAAGTATGCTATCTGTCTCTGTATCTCAGACTCTTTCAGTGGTTATAAGAACAAAAGGTAGTTTCCCAGCTAGTGACACAAAGACTGTAGTGTACATGATTCAGTTTCAGAAAAAAAAATAAGGGATTCTTTCAAAGGATTATATCTATGTTAAATGCTGAATTAAAATATCAAACTTCATCACAAAAGAAGAACGTTTTTAATATGTACAATCTAAAATAAAGCAGAATGTTTTTCACCTGCCTTTGAAATATGTGTGCATGTGTGCGTGTGTGCGTATGTGTGCGTGCGTGTGCGTTTGCGTGCGCGTGCATTTTTAAATTACAAGGTTTACAAGAAAGCATAAATACATAAATACATTTTTATTCATTATAGCCTTTGATTCTTTTGTCACACTGCTGAAAACAGAACATGTGCTTTACAGTCAGTGATATCTGAGAAGAAGGATCAGAAAGAGATGTATTCTGTAAACGTTTTATGAAGTGTTTTAACAGCAATTCTCCAAACCTTACTGTGTAGACTAAAGTTCCATAGCTATATGTAGCTATACTGAATTTTGTCACTTATATTAACTGGTTGGTGGAAGGGGAACACATATATGTCTATTGTCCAGTGCTGCCACACTCCAATTAAGTCAACTTCAGTTCCTAACTTCTATCTCCTATTAAGACTTTAGCGCTGACTCTAGAGTTGTTTGTTTGAATGTATTTAATATTATACCATATGCACATGGAAAGCCTGTCTTTTTTGTTTATTTGTATTTGGCTTGATAGAAGGGAATGAGTTTCATGCAACTGCCTAAGCAAAACAAAATAAATCTCTGTTAATTAATTGCATTAGGATGCTTCCTGTTTATGTGTTTAACAGTCCTAAATATGCCTCATACCTATTTTCTTTGGCTACCTATATATCTACACACTCATTTAATGTTCCTTTCCAAGCACATGTAGAAATAGTATTTTTTGCTTATAGTTAGGACACTGAGGAGTGCATCAAATAGAAATAATACATAACTAAATATTAATACAGCTCTAGGCACTGACATTGACATCATCTTACTTGAATATAGTAAGTTGTAAGAACTACATCATTTTTTCCAAACGTTATATACACCAGAGGTGTTACTTGACTAGTTTAAAATATTGATTTTCATATGTATGTATCTGAGGATGATTTGCAGACTGACTGGAAAAAGATGGACTGACGGACTGAAGGACTGACTGACCAGCTCACTCATTTAAACACTCATTCACTTGCTTCCCAGACTAATGATATCTGGCTATGGGACATTTACAGTGGGGATTATAAACCAGAACAACCCAGGCACTATAGAAGCCAGATATTAACAAACAATATTTTTTTTGACATACCATCATATACTGTCATTGTCTCTATCAAGGATGAATGGTAGAATTAACTTAAATCTAAAGTAATAATCCAGTTACTTAATCCCTTGGTAAATAAAAAAGAATGACATTTTCACTCATGCAGATTGTTGAACGGTTTCAAAAAAACTTTAATATTTTCAGTGTGTCTGTCACAGATCATAATTAGTCCATTGAGAACTGAAATTTATCAGTTAAAAGAACTTTACTTTGAAGAGTGGACAATGACATTGAAGTCATTATGAAACTGAGTGTTGAATATATTAACTACACCTACAAAAGTGAAATGATGCACCAGATGGTAGAAATGATTA
>NC_056729.1:144380454-144462954 GCF_019279795.1 Protopterus annectens
ATTCCACCTGCCCATTTTCCCTTTTTTACGCTCATTATACCTGTTTTGTTTTTCAACCAAGCTGTATCTGTAATTGGTTAAAATTATTGAGTGCTATACCCTGGAAAACAAATTAACATTCAAACAATATGTGTGTAAATATATCTAGATCTATATCTGGCTATTTGGCTATATATATATATATATATATATATATATATATATCTATATATATATATATATATATATATATATATATATATATATATATATATATATATATATATATATATATATATATATATATATATATATATATATATATATATATATATATATATATATATATATATATATATATATGTATATATATATATATATATATATATATATATATATATATATATATGTAGATAGGTAGATAGGTGTCATTGTGTCAGTCTGTATGACTGTCTGCATGTGTGTGTGTGTGTGTGTGTGTGTGTGTGTGTGTGTGTGTGTGTGTGTGTGTGTGTGTGTGTGTGTGTGTTTATGTTTCTGGAAGAGTCTATGTTAATGTAATCTTGTGAGAGATGCACTTATCTAGCCAAATTGGAGGTAAAGATCTCTCCAACCAAGACTGAACTTGACAATCATGAGGAGAAGGTAAACATTTGCGCCACACCACACTCATCACATAGTCTCACTAAATCTACATCACCAAAATCTACACATAGTAACACAAAAACATTTGCGGAGTCTCTCAGTAATAATCTGTCTAAGCAACAGAGACCTCCAAAGCAGAAACGCAAGCAACCACCATCCCCCAACCCCCAACACAACCCAAATGACACATAGCCCACAGACTCAGTGTGACACTCAACCAGAGTCAATAAGGCAAAACAATGTACCCAACACACTAGTCATAGGTGACTCTATAGTCAGGCACACTTATGTCCCACTCACCAGGCTAAACAAGGAGAAGGTTACTGTCAGCTGCCTGTCTGGTGCCAAGATCCACCACATAACCCACGCACTATGTTCTTTCCACAACAAGTACAAATATGACTCTGTCATAGTCCATGTTGGTGTGAATGACCTGAGACGTACCTCCCTTGACTACAAGAAAACAGACATGGAAGAGCTCTCCGATCTTGTAGCCCAGGCAGGTGTGACCCTAGCCCCAAGTAGCATTCTGCCATCGCCCCGAATGATATCACAGTACAATGACAAAATGATTGACTTCAACAATTGGCTAAGCTTCTGGTGTCATTCTAAGGGGATCCAGTATCTGTTTGCTTGGGATGACATGCTCAACAGACCATGATGCTTTGCCACAGATGGCCTGCACCTTTCACCCCTGGGATTCTGGATACTGGCTAAGGCTCTTGCTGCCCCTATAGTGCCTTTTTTAGGCAAGGTTCAAATAACAAATTCAACACTGTAACATTAACAGGCAAGCAAAAACTGAGGGCAATGCTACTCAATGCTAGAAGTCTAAATCTCAAAATACACTCACTCGAGGCACTCCTTAAAATGGAGAACATTGATATCTGTGCAGTGACTGAGACCTGGTTCAAGGCTCCAGAGAGCACCCCTGCACTAGCAGGGTATAACTCATTCCACACTTTTTGGCCATGTAACCTGGACAGAAACACTAAAGGTGGAGGTTTGTCCATATTTATTAAGGATATCTACACCTCTAGGCTAGTTGCTTAGCATAATGCATCCAAGGTTATCCAAGTGCAACTAACTCTGGGCAAAACTGCAATCCAAATTGTAGCTTGCTACAGATTCCCCACCATGCCCCAAGATTCCCCCTCTTCTTTTCTTGAAGTACTAGAAAATATTAGGGTTCAAACAAACACCCTAATAATGGGCGACTTCAACTACCTCACCATTAACTGGGAAAACTACTTGTGTACCATCTCCTTAGCTCAAAGCTTTCTGGAATTCATAAACTCCAATGCCCCAGATCAACTTATCCACACCCCCACCAGGGGCAACAATATCCTAGACCTACTCATTACTAACATGAGTGACCGGTGTTCCACACCTGAAGTCAACTCCTCATTGGTCCAATCCGACCATAAGCTAATCACCCTTAATATCCACATCCCGCCCCCCATTAAGGAAACCACGGTAAAACATTTCTCCAAAGCCAACTTCATGCTTCTTAAGACAGAAGTGGTGAACTTCATGACACCCAGGAAGATTGACAATACAGTTACAACTGTTGAATCATACACAAATGCACTCTATAAGCACTTACATGAGTGCATGGATTGTGCTATCCCAAACAGAACCAAGACGCTATCCTCCAAAAAAAAGGAAGCCAATCTGGTGGTCCCCTGCCATAAACAAACTGTACAACAGAAAGAAGAAACTGTTGCAAAAGAGAGTAAAATCCCATGAGTGGAGGAGCTCCCTGGTCAGCCTCAGTAAGAAGCTGAGATCCTTATAAGATCCTCCAAAGCTAGCTACAAAACAAAATCACCACTAATTCTAAGGACAACCACAAAGCATTCTATAGCTATGTCAAGAATCTCTATGGCAACACCTAAATCTGCTCTGAGTTATAGCACAAAGGCACAAAAATTACAGATCCAACTGATATTGCCAACATCCTGGCAGATAGGTTCAGTGCTAACTTTACCCACCCTCACCCCCTAAAGGGCCCATATCTATACAGAAAGAATGCAGAGTCCCTGTAATTACAACTACACAGGTAAAAGCTGCACTCTCAAAAGCCAAAAACACAGCATCCATGGGACCAGACAACATCCCAGGCTGTGTTTTACATGAACTTCAGAACGAACTGGCTCCCCACTTAAGCACCATGTTCAATAATAGCCTCACATCAGACTTTGTGCCCACTGAATGGCACACAGCAATAGTTATCCCACTCCACAAAGGGGGAGCCACCACTGTTACCGGGAACTATCGACCTATTAGCCTGATGAGCCTGGTCTACAAGGCCATGGAACATATCATCATGGAACTCATAAGCAAAGACATTGGTAACCTCCAAACTCTGTATCCCACCCAGTTCAGGTTTGTGAAAGGCCGATCATGCCTCCTGAACCTGATCGACTTCTTTGAGGCAGTCACCAAAGCTGTAGATGAGGGTAAGGTGGTTCACACAGCCTATCTTGACCTCGCCAAGGCTTTTGGCACCATCCCCCATTCTGGAATTATAGCTAAACTCACTAAACTAGGTATAAATCCCTACATCACAAGATGTGTTGCCAACTGGCTCACTGACAGAACCCACACTGTGAAAGTTGCAGAATCCAAATCTGACCTCAAACCAGTGACAAGTGGAGTACCACTGGGTTCCGTCCAGGGACGTCTCCTGTTTGGTATATACTTCTCTGAAGTACAGGCTAACACAGAAGGCCTCTGGTTAATGAAGTTCGCAGATGACTGCAAACTAGGAGCCATAGTCAAGTCCCCAAATGATGTGGACATCCTACAGAAGAGCCTCGCTGAGATAGATGCCTGGTGTCAGAGCCATGGCCTCAAGCTTAGTGCCAAAAAGTGCAGTGTGTCATCCCCTTTGGTAAAAATTCTGTACCCATGAACTACCACATAGGCAGCAATCTGCTTAACACCGAATGTGTGATAAGAGACCTTGGGACCCAGGTGGACAGTAGTCTCTTCTTTGATAGTCACATCACCACAGTAGTCAGGAAGTCCTTCTATGTGGCAAACCTCATCATAAAAGGGTTCTCATTCAGGAAAAAAGAGGTCATTGTTCCCCTCTACTCGACACTCATTAGACCATTATAGAGTACAACGTCCCTTTTGGATTGTACCTCACTAGACATCTGCAGCAGCTGGAAAGGCCACAGAAGCACCTCACAAAGAGGATTACTGGCCTCATACAAATTCCCTACACTAACCGCCTCATAAAACTCCAGCTTTACTCCGTAGCATATAACCTACTCTGAGGTGATCTCTGCCTAACATATAAAGCTATGTCAAACCCAGAACTGTTGGACATGCTACACCTAAGGAAATCCCAATCCCTTCAAGCTACACGCTCTAGGGACATAAACCTTGTCATCACAATAAACATGACATGCTGGAGGGATAGATTCCTGTCCCAGAGACTTCCCATACTCTGGAACAAGCTACCCATCTATGTCAAGCAAAGTTCTTCATTAGCACTTTTCAAGAAAAATCTTGATGAGTGAATGGGAAATAGAAAATACACCCCGGGGATCACTTCTGTGTCTCTGCTTGACAATGGCACAAGAAAATAACTTTCTTGTGGCGTAAGCCAGGAGCCTTGTTGGCTAGGCTTACATGGGCCCTTGGACTGATAGCCTAGTACCTACCTATGAACCTATGATGCATGGGTTGCCAGTAGTAAAATACCACTAAAAGGTGCAGTAAGGCACTGACAGTAATTAACCCTAGTTCAGGGATGTGCGCATTAGCCAATAATGAGGTTTTCCTCATTGTAACTAAACATGTCTCAGTCACATTTCCCATGTTTGCATAAACTGAAACTTTTGGTCTCTGCAGTTTACAGTAACACTAAGATTTTATTCTGAATCTCAGGTATAGCCTTCAGTTACTTCACTGGAACTATTTATATTACATATAGTACATTTATGTTTATATTTACAGTAGGCTGAGCTGTTTACTTCCTGCTTATATGTCATATCCATCCATCCCTCCACAACACCTTTTTTTTTGCTCATTTCATTGGGGTATCATATTAACAGTGACAATCTTCTAGAGCCAATATTGACACCATTGGATGGCTAGCCATGCTGTGCTTGAATTTCTATAACATATACATGTATGCTAACTTACACCTATGGCCATGCATGTTATATACATATGAGTATATCTAGGTCTATTTCTATATCTATCTATCTATCTATCTATCTATCTATCTATCTATCTATCTATAGGTATCAAGTAATCCAACTATCAGTTTATACAATCACAAGCATAGTCAGCTTTAGGGACCAGTGATCCATGTGGTAGCTGGGAGCCCCCATGCTCTTGGGGCCTGTTGTAATGTAAGAACACTGTAACTGCACTTCAGACTGTGTGTACTACTCCTAAAACTTTATAGAATGAGCTAAAAGGCTGCTTAAGAGTGGTGGCAGTAAGAGGGTGATACACCTGGAAGTGTCCAGAGTGCCCCCAGCCTGGCAATTGCTGGGTGCCTTCAAAATGCTAACACTGGGTCTGATCACAAGTGATTCAAAAAGTTGATCTAATGATATTTTTTAGCACATTTTATCAGTAATAACTAATAATAAGGAAAGTTTATGTTATGGATTGTCTTGAACACGTATATATAGCAATAACCGACAATGTGGGTGTGGTATATTGAAGATTTACCCATGGTTGGTGTGATTTAATCACAAGGGCAAAGCCTGAGTGATTGAACAAAGCCAATCCTGCATATATCTTCAATATACCACACCATGGAGTCAATTATTGCTATTATACAAAGACATTATTTAAGACAAAAATTACTTCTTTTTCTTAAATAACGTCTTCTCCCCCCCTCCCCCCCAAAAGGAGAGATATCTATACCAAATGAGTGCAGCCCCCCAAACATCTCCAGCGCCCAAGTGAGAACTGCTCTCTCCAAAGCAAAAAACACAGCATCCATGGGACCCGATGGTGTCCCCGGCTGTGTGCTCCACGAACTCAATGAGGAATTAAACCCACAGCTAGGACAGCTGTTTAATCAAAGTCTTACCTCTGGATACGTACCCAGGCAGTGGCGCACTGCAACTGTGGTCCCATTTCACAATGGCGGTGCCTCCACAGAGGCTGGAAATTACCGTCCCATTAGCTTGACAAGCCTTATCTGCAAAGCCATGGAGAGGATCATAATGGACCTCATAAATAAAGACATAGGGAATTTGCAGACTTTGGAGCCAACCCAGTTTGGCTTTGTCAAAGGCAGATCATGCCTTTTAAACTTGGTTGACTTTTTCGAAACAGTCACCAAAGCCACTGATGAGGAAAGGCAGTCCATACAGCCTACCTCGATCTGGCTAAGGCCTTCGATACAATACCCCACTCGGGTATCATTGAAAAACTCATCAGCTTAAATGTTAACCCATACATCACAAGATGGGTTGCAAACTGGCTGAGTGACAGAACCCACAGGGTCAGAGTTGCTGGCGCCATGTCAGACTCAAAGCCTGTCACAAGTGGTGTCCCACAGGGCTCAGTCCTGGGCCTCTTGTTTGGCATCTACTTTCGAAGTACAAGCAAACACAGGAGGGTTATGGCTGACAAAGTTTGCTGATGACTGCAAACTGGCCATAGTAGAAAACACATCTGACACAGATATCCTTCAGAAGGGTCTCACAGAAACGGATAACTGGTGCCAGAGCCACGGCCTAAAGTTAAATGCCAAAAATGCATAGTCATACCCTTCGGAAAAACAAGGTTACCCCTAGCTACCAAATAGGTGGCAATCCACTGAGCACAGAAGAAGTTATCAGGGACCTGGGGACCCAGGTTGATAGTAGTCTGTCATTCGACACCCATGTAGCTAAAGTAGTTAGGAAGTCCTTCTACATTGCCCACCTTATCATGAAGGGATTCTCATCTAGATCAAGGGAGGTCATAGTCTCCCTTTACTCATCACTCATCAGACCAATGATTGAGTACAATGCCCCATTCGGAATGTATCTGACCCGACACTTGCAGCAGCTGGAGAGGCCACAAAGTTCCTCACCAAAAGGATAAAGGGTCTCAAAAATCTGTCCTATGCTGCCCGACTGAAAGAACTCCAGCTCTATTCAGTTACACGCTTGCTCAGAGGTGACCTTTGCCTAACATACAAGGCCATGTCAAACCCAGATTTGATGAATATGCTTCACCTCAAAAATCTAGATCCATCAGAGCCACAAGGCGGAGACTTAAACCTCGACACGGCTATTAATAGGACGTGCTGGAGGGATAGATTCATCACCCAAAGACTCCCTATGCTGTGGAACAAAATCCCGGTACATGTGAGGCAGAGCACCTCGCTGGCCTTGTTCAAGAGAAATCTTGACCAATGGATGGGAGATCGAAGATATACCCCAGGAATTACCTCAGTGTCACTGCTCGACAGAGGCACAGCAAAATAATGGGTATAGTTCCCCATACTAAAGGGGTGGCGTAAGCCACAAAACAATGGGCTAGGCTTATAAATGCCCTCGGGCAGATAGCCTAGTATGAACCTATGAACCTATGAACCTATGAACAGTGACATGGTGCTCTTCTGCATTGTTTCCCAATTCCACTGCTTAGCTGATGTACTGCACATGCTCATGGGACTTCCATTCCCACATGTATGCAGTGCATCAGTGCTTTGGAAAGCAAACAATGGAGATAGGAAGCTCTACATTGATTATTTCTTTTATTTTATTTTTTTATTTTTCTTGGGAAAAAAAAAAGAAAGCTGTAAACAATGGACAATTTAGAGGTATGAGAGATGGGAAAATACAAGGAAAATCAGGTATGTTTCTTTAGTTTTGCAGAACTACCTGATTGTTATTGTATTTTCTCTATTCTTGTAAGTACCTCTAAACTGTCTGGAGGTTACAGCTTTTTTTCTTATTTTAAGAAATGTGGACTAAATAAATAAGGGGATGGGTAATGTTGCTCTTTTGCATTGTCTACAGTTAAGAAAGTCTGAAACTGAAATGCATGTTGTTATTTATTGACTTTGTTCCTCTGTGATTTTTCAGAAAACCACAAATTTTATGAGGAATAAAGTTACTAAATAACAACGTGCATTTCAATTTCAGACTTTCTTTCCTTCAGACTAATGCATGTCTAAGTCTGGCCGCTCAATGATACTTTAGAGGCGGGACTTTACTGTTGGTATATTCTCAGTTTACAATTGGCACGCTGGTTGGGCTGACCAATCAGAGTGCTAATTTTTTAATGTTAATGGCTAGTTATTGTATAATGAGCATTATACAACGACCCCCCCCATTAATATTCAAAAATGTGCACATTGATTGGTCAGCGTGCACGTTGTAAATCTGAGTTATAGTAATGGAAAAAGGTCCGGTCGCCCGGACTTTTTCCATTACTATAACTCTTTTTTTTACAGCAACGGAGAACGCAAGATCTCCGTTGTTTCACACTGTCTCGCTATGTTAAACTCCTTTAACATAGCGAGTCAGTTTGTAAAAAGCAACGGAGATCTTGAGAATCTCCATAGCTTTTTTTAAAGCTGTCTCGCTATGTTAAACCCATTTAACATAGCAAAACAGTTTGTAAAAAGCAACGGAGATCTTGCTTTCTCCGTTGCTTTTGCCCACAGCTCTGATGTACTGCATTGGCATATGCATGCGCAGTACATCAGAACTGCCGCAGAATACCTGACAGCTGCAGAAGGGCAGCAAGGAGGCATTATACAATGCCATTATTTAAGAAAAGTAATTATTTTTTTTCTTAAATAATGTCATTGTATAATAGCAATAACCCACACCTGGGTGTGGGTAATGCTGGATTTACCCATGGGTGGCTTTGTTTGGCCACTCGGGCTTCGCCCTCATGACCAAACCACACCAACCGTGGATATATCCAGCATTACCCACACCCAGGCGTGGGTTATTGCTATAATATTCCAGTTTGCTTTATCATGGTTTGTTAAACTGTGTGAGCACATCCAGTGTATTATCTTTCTCTTTCTTCCACTGTAGTACAACTGTGGAATTGTTAATCATAAGGTAGGGAGTATAGGGGTGCTTGTCCTGCTCCCAAAAAACAATTTTTGTTTTTCTTTTTTTTTTTTTGAAGTATGTAAGGTTCAATGAAATGTTTAGAACAGCTGTGTTTAGATATTCCATTTTTACGACCAAATTATATACACTGTTTGTTTGATTAGAAAGAGTATTAAAAAGTGCTGGCTTTATACTTCATGGACTTTTTTTCTTTTTCTGAGTGCTGCAAATTAACATAGCAAATATGCCAACCCAAGCAATTGGCACTAAAGCAGTCTGACAGGGAGTACTGGAGATATCAGCTCACCTTTTTAACTGTCATATGGTGTTAAGGAAATATCAAATCCCTTCAGTTTTGCAAGCACCAAAAATGGGCATTGATAAAAACAAAAACAAAAAAACAAAAACAAAAACAAAAAATAATTAACTTCCAAAAAAATGTACTATAGATATCTGTTAGAAGTGCTGGAGTCCTAGCTATATGTGACCACAGTCTTTCAGCAAAAACTCCAACGTCTTCCTACTTGCGCTCAAACTTGACTACACATTCAGGCAAGTGGGAGTCAGCAGTTTATACAGAGTGGACATGCTGCCTAAGCACATACCTGAGATCATGTAAGGTAAATTCAGCAGTGGTGCGGGTGCTTCATATTTTTGGTCTATTCCTAATAAAATATGTGATATTCTTACAAATCTCTGGGATGATCTGAGGATTGAAATCATTAAATAATGACATACATTTGAGTTTCTGACCTCATATCCTTCAGAAACATGCATGCTAAGATAAAGCCTGTTTTCCTAGCAACTTTCTAAGTTTATAAGAGCAATATTTAAAATCTGGGCCTTTGCTCCCCCCCCCCACATTATGTAAGGCATTAGACAGATTTTTTTGTGTTAAGAGATTGAGAGGTATGGACTAGATTTTTGCATCATATTTTTCATCTGTTTCTCATAAAATTTGTGATTTTCTTCAATTTTGTGGCTAATCAGACATTTGAGTTTCAGACTTCATACCCTTCAGAAAATGCATGGTAACAACTTCTAAGTTTATGACAGCAATATTTAAAATGTATCCCTATTTTTCAGGCTTTGTCTAAATGTATTGTGCTAAGTGGTATTTTGTGTGTGTGTGTGTGTGTGTGTGTGTGTGTGTGTGTGTGTGTGTGTGTGTGTGTGTGTGCGTATGTGCGCACGTGTGTGTGAATTCCTTGAGAAATGCATCTGAAATTCAATTTTTTGGCAGCCTGGTGGATGAGGTAGAGGATTCAGGCTTTTGCTTCCTGAAACTAGGGTACAGGAGTTGAGTTTCAGGTGCATTTCTTAAAGAATTGAGTTTCAGGTGCATTTCTCAAGGAAATTTGAGCTTCAGGAGAAGAGAAGTTTACTGCTACTCACGCTAAGTCTGTTTACAATATGCAACTGTTTGTTTAGCAAATGCTATTACTACTGTGCTATAGAATTGAACATTTTTGTTAGTAGCACAACAGGTAACATGCTTACTTTTGATACAGAAGGTTGTGGGTTCAGCTTCCGCAGCATGTAAATTGATAGCTGATACTGTGTTGTACTTTAAGGGGGGTAGGGGTGCTGCAGACCTGAGCATGTCTTCCTTTGGATGAGATGCCTAGTAACTAAGAACTGTTATCAGTGTGCCATCCATTCCATATTGTAATATTACCAGCTTACCAGTTTTTAAAGTAATGTAAACAATGTATTATTCAAGGGCACTGGGACTGAATTTGTATATGAAACACTGAAATATAAAGTCGTTTTCTAGCAGCAACCTCTTCATTATTTACAGAATATCTTTAATGTGGAATTATTCAGATGACTCTTACTTTCACAGAGATTATGAATATTAACTATTAGTGGATTGTAATGACAGAAGTTCCAGTGGCCTTTTATGGTTGAAATATTCTTAATTGGGCAGTTTTGTCATTACTGGTTCATACGTTTTGTTTCATTGCTTATTGGAAAAAAAATGTTCAAAACTATAAATTTAAAGCACATTATCAAGTGGTGATGTATTTATTAAGGAATGTAATTTAATACAATTAGGAAGGTAAATCAAAGAACACATAAATATGTGCATGGGGCCTATGATTTGAAAGGATCGCAAAGGTAAACTTTATCCACCACTGGCCAGATGCATTTTCTTTGAATGTGGGTTTCAATGCCATTTCAATTAATGTGAGTTTCAAGGGCAGAGAAGTTTTAATGCCATGTCTATTTTCATTGTTAGACTGTGTCACTTTGGTTAGCAAATGTCTATCAGTGTTTGTGTTATAAAATTTGAAATAAAAGTTTTAAATTAAATGCAAATATCTGTAAGCAAGTGGAAAGCAGTATGCACACTATGAGGTTTGAACAGTGTTTATGGCAACTAGGGAGAAATAGTCAAGAAATGGGATACAGGAATGGCTGTGGGGGGGTGAGCCATTAACCTGCCTAGAGCCCCATTTAAGCATGATCCAGCTCTGCTAGGTGGCTTTATAGTCACATACTAAAGACAATTCAGGACAACATATGAGATGAGGGCACATATTTTGGATGAATTTATGTTGAGGAGGAGCTTCAGACCAGATTTTGTCAGTGTGTTAGAGGCTCTGTGTACCACATCCATGATTTGTATAACTCTGGAAATGCTGCTCAGAATTTCCTCATTTCTGTTACAAGTATGAATATATATCAGAGGCTCAGCATACAGAGGTGACAAGGAAACTGCACCAAAGTCAATGTGAGAGTCACCCAAGTATGAATATATATTAGAGGCTCAGCATACATAGGTGACAAGGAAACTGCACCAAAGTCAATGTGAGAGTCACCTAGACATCGGTTAATAATCTGCTGCTTATTTTGTTCCATTTGTGGATGTTCGATTTACTGAAATAAATACAGATTTCTATTTAACGTTTCAATTAAACATTATAGCAAAGTCACATCCAATCATCTAGTGTGTACAAATCAAGAAAATCTTGTATTTACTGAAATATTGTCAACTTGTGCACCGTAACAAGTTTTCTGTTTTTTGGAGATTGTACGGTACTTGCTTAGTTCCTTGTTTGCTTTATGTCAATCACCTACTGTCACATGACTTGTGAACTTTGAATGAATAAAATAAAATTAAAATTGTAGTTTGCGTAGTATATGTGCACTTTCTTTGATTGAGCAGAAATTGTAGTTTGTAGCTATAACCAGAGTTTGTTTTCACTATATCAAGTGCAAACTGTGCAGTGGTTTTAAAAGTACATTCACAACATTTGTTTTATCTATTATTAGTACTGCTATGACACTTTTTTCAAATGTGACCACTGGTTTGCCTTACTTCAGTTAAGCAGGATTAGCTAGTTATACATTGTGGGGAGTTTTTTTAAATGAAATAGTAGAGCTTGCATGTAGTGGGTTTAATCTTTCACTTCTGAACTACATTCCCAATGTCCCACATTTTACTTTAAGGTTCTGTTATTTTCAATTAGTAATGTGGAAAACAGTCTGAAAGTGATGACCTGGGTATGCATTCAGACAATGTTCTAAATATGTTTTGCCATATGTGTTTTTGTGTCTTTTGTGTTTGTGTGTGTGGGGGGGATCGGTCTGTGGGGTGTGGTTTATTTTGTGTGTGTGTGTGTGTGTGTGTGTGTGTGTGTGTGTGTGTGTGTGTGTGTGCTTGTGCGTTCATGTGCATGCGTGTGTGCGTGTGTGTGTGTGTGTGTGTGTGTGTGTGTGTGTGTGTGTGTGTGTGTGTGTGTGTGTGTGTGTGTGTGTGTGTTTGTGTGACTTATATATAACTTATATTTTGGATGTAAATATTTCCCTCAACAACAACAATTACACAAGCCACTTCAATATTGAAGCAGTAGGTTGACTATTTAATTTCAAAAATATAAAAAATAATATATACTAATAATAAAATAAATTCAAAACAACTCAAGAGATAACCCATTTCTATATCTCTATGGCGTGAGCATTAGTTGGAAAGAATGGACCATTCATGGTTGGGGAGGTCTGATGCTTTACTTTTAAGAAGTGGATTATTTCATCTGTGACTGCTAGGGGAACAATGGTATAAATAATGCAGGAGCTGTCAGAAGAGTAAGTCCACATCAGATGTTGAGAAAATGTCTCTTCTTTTCTCCCTGAGAAATTGATATGCCCAGAAGATGGCATTAATACAATTCAAGTCAGTTCACAACACATGCACAGAAGATGGCTTTAGTAAAATTGAAGTCAGTCCACAACAATAAAATGCAAATGAGAAAATAAATTGTCCCGGTCCCATTCAATAAGTACATCACACTGAATGATGTTTGAAGACCTTTATTAAACTTCTATAAACATAATTTATTAACCAATATTTATTAATTACAACTGACACATGATATAGTTGAATATAACATCCAAGTAATGTTAACTAGGACAGTGTGACCCCGCTCATCCTGACCCAGTAAGCAGCATCTATATTTTCACTCACTTACTTATGAACCAGTGTACCACCACTCACTTCGTTTACCATTTATTGCATTGCACATCGAACCAAATAAGAAGCTTACATCTGCTCACTTATTTTACTTATCAAGCAGTGTTCACTTTCTTTTCCCAACTCATTGAATTAAACAATCAATACCAGAGGGGGAACAGAAGAGGGCAAGCCTTGCCCTTTTCTCCACCCTACCCAGAGAAATAAAATAACCACAATCCCCAGTATTCCACCTCAAAAAAGGGAAGGTAGGGTGGGTAGCAAGTTCACAGCAAAATGTGATTCCTTACCCAGTTACACTTGCCTATACTTCTTAAGTGCCTCCTTACCCTTACCTCATTTCTTCTCAGTCATCCCTCTTTCCCATTTAACCCTTTTATCCCCCCCACCCTCTTAATTCCTGATACTATATATAACTAATCACACCTGAAGATGTCCCTAGACAAATTGGTTTGTTACCAAGCCTCATTTATCCCAGTCCCCTTCAATAAACAAATCACAACGAATGACATTTGACAACCTTTATTAAACTTCCTTAAACAAAATTTATTAACCAATATTTATTACTTACAAGCAACACATGATATAGTTGAACATAACATCCATGTAACGTTAACTAGGACAGCGTGACCCCACTCATCCTGACCCAGTAAGCAGCGTCCATACCTCCACTTGCTTACTTATGCAGTAGCATACCGCCACTCACTTCATTTACCATTTATTAAATTACACCTCCAACCAAATAAGCAGCGTCCTTACCTCCGCTCACTTATATTACTTATTAAGCAGTGTCCAACTGCTCACTTTCCTTTCCCAACTCATTGAATTAAACATCCAACACCAGTGGGGGGATAGAAGAGGGCAAGCCTGCCCCTCTTTTCTACCCACCAGCCTGACCAGGCTGTTCCCCCTCTCTATGATCAAACTTCCAACCTAACCACCATTAAAAGGCATTAAGCCAAAGATCATTCGGTGTACCCCATCCTCTCTAACCAAACTGGATCCATGTCATCACCCCCCAAAGACCTTTCACATAAACAAAAATAGTCAGTTGTTTAAACAGCTGAAAGCAAACCATGGATCCCCCTCCAATTCTAACGTAACAAACCATAACCTCATAATCACTGTATATAAAGCTAAATACTCACCTACCTAACTACCAGTAAAAGCTTCATAATGATTCCTAGGTCATTACCAGCTAACTGGACAACTGAACACTAAGTCCACTACCACTTGAAACCCCACAGAATCAATTGCATACCATCATGCCAAATTGCAGCCCTATTTTACTGCCCAATGAATATAATAACCAAATGAGATCTTTTCTCAAAATTCAATATAATAGCAATGCTGCCATCACACCAACACCTATTATAAGCAATAAGCCATTTAACGACCATCATGGCATTTTAATAGCACGACCACCACAAGCCATACCACTTCCATATTAAACAAATAAAAAAAGGAAACCTAATCCCTGACAACTTCAGCTGAACCCCCTATTCCAGCTTAACATGAAAACTCCAAATATTCAACATCCCCTCAATCATCCTTCCTTCCATCCAACAAGCCACCAACCCAACCCCCAGATTATATCCCCAACTGAACATCACATGCCTCATTTGTCAACAAATAGACATCTGCCTCAACTTTTCTATCCATCTTCCAAAAGGCCTGACCAGGCCGATTCCCATGTAATCACACGCCAAATGCACCACAACACCAGTCCCAAGCCAGGTGAACCTACACAAGCACAATGTACCACCAGAACCCAAAAACAACCAGTATCACTAAAACAAAGAGGCCAGTGACATGCCATCTTGCCTAACTGCAGCCTCTTTATCCAACCAATGAATATACGAATGACCAAAATGTGATTTCCTTTCCTAATGGATCACTTGCCTAGTAATCCCACCGTCATATCCACCATCCATTATAAAGGAAGAAGACATTTGGCAACCAAAACCACTCTGTTAATAACATCAGTGCATCCCTGAAGCAGTACCTGCCCAAAACTGTAGGCCAAATGACCCTCCCTATATCAGCCTCAGTAACCATTTACTGTAGCTATAAGCGATGTCAGCCAGCCAATCTTTGCAGTATCATACCTACATTTCCATCATATGAGCCACCATCTAGAGTTTAGTAAATTAACCTAACTCTGTCAACAACCCTGAAATTGCATTAAGTGCAGCTAAATCTTCCTTAAAAAAAAAGAAAAATTACAAACCCACCTTGTTCACAAGCCTGAACCAACTTACTCAACAATCTGGCCCACCAATCTCCTACCCTTGGTGGCTGCAACAAATTTCCCAACCTGACACCCCCCCACCATAATCTTTACTTATAAAACCTGCCCCATTGTCCTGCCACAAACATCCAATCCTTCTAACCCAAAAAATTCAGCATTGCAATCCACTGCTTACCCTTGGCTTTCCCTTTAAAGCTTTCCTATCAATGTTTCACCTTCACATCCGCTAACGAAAGAAAACTTAAACATCTGTTAGGTAACCCAAAACCATGCCCTGCTTAATCCTTATAACTTCAACCTAAACACTAAAACACTTGTTTCCTACATATCTCCCGCTCGCATACCTGCAATGCCCTCAAACCCTACCTGCCCTTAATAAGCACCCCATATACCATACACCCTCCTATCAGTCCAAGGCATGCATTTGCTTAAATGGAAACCAATTCCTCATGTCTCCCTCATACACCCATAACTTGCATTGCTCTGCCTACCCTTCACACAGTCGCAAAAGCCCCACCCATTACTACCTACTCCAATGAAAACCATTGCTAACTCCTCAAATAACTCAAGCCCATGTACAATGTTCCACAAAACGTGACCTAACCTCCTATTATTGTGACTCCACTCCACAAGTGGACAACCCCATGCCTGCTAGACCAAGCCCTTGACATACCTCATCCTCATCTGTGCCTACACTACTCCCAAACTACACAGACTCTTAAGCACCTAATAAGGTGATTACTTGCAACCTCATTGTGTGCCATTCCAGTGGCAGGAGCATCCATGCCAATAGAATGCGTCATCTTTCAGATCACCTTCCTTCAAGACACTGCATGATACCCCTTTTTTATTTTTATTTTTTACACCCATCTGAAAACAAGGATTATATTTGGCTGGCTTGTAAAAGCCCTGGACCTGTTAGCCTAATAACTTCCTATAACACTATGATTTTTGTGACTCAGCTCCCCTGTGGAAACCCCACACTTCCTATAAACAATCTCTAACAGTGTTTTACACTGCTGCAACCTACCCCTTTCTCATTTGCCCCCACACTACCCCAAAACTCAGTAACTCTGACATACCTTAGTGACTCCCAATAAGTAGGATTACCTGTCACCTCATTGTGCGCCACTCCAGCCACCAGAACATCCACCCCAGCAGAACCCTTTACCTTGCAACTCCACTTCCTTCAGGCCAGTGACCATTGTTCACTCTGAGCACTGTCCTTTGTGACCTAATTATGCACCACTTTGGTGACAAGGATATCCACTTCAACAGCCTGCATCACCTTTTGGGCCTCCTTCATTCTGGCCTTCAACTGAGGTCCACTCTGTGCCTCCCCACCTTTCCAACAACTTTGATTCAGACCACTGACTGTTCTGCTGGTCACTGGCTGATGATCACTCTATCTGCAAAAGAAAGGAAAATTGTAAATTCTTGGCACACATGTAACCAAAACTTCTTAATGACACGATTAAGCACTGCCAATGGCCTACACTGTTCATCATCTGCACAGCCACCACACTGGTCCACTGCCCCCCATCCCCAAAAGGAGTGCAGCCCTGGCAGCTTCACCCCAATGCTTTGTTCTATAAGTGCCTGATATAACCCAACATGCACAGAGTAATGACAGTAAGATCCCCAAAGCGTCAAGTGAAATACCACCAAAACATACAGTAGCTTAGGAATATTTTACATTCACCAGTGTACCCAGCCATAGCTCTCAACCTCTTAGAAAAGAATCTGGACAAAACTATAAATAAAACGAGACCAAGGGCCAAAATATAAGGACAATTCCTAAATATAGATCTCACAAACTAAAAATTGGATAGGATAACAGGTTTTGCATTGACTTAAAGATAATTATTTGTTAAAAGCCCATTCTACCGTTACTTCATCCTACAGCTTACATGTGTTTGTGGAGCAGCACATTAAAATATGATCTGCCATATCCATAAAAAAACACAGGCTGTCAAGAGAATTAACCATCCCAAAAAAACAAAACAAAAAAACAGTACTTAGTAACCTGTTAACTTATCAGTGTGTGTTAACATGTGATATTTTCGAAGCTAACAAACTTGAAATGCCTGCATGTACCCATTCACCCCAGAAACATCTAACCCCCAAATATTATGAAGAATGGACCAAATGTGCAACATGACTAGAACTCCTGCAAATTCTGGCCCCAATACCTCCCATATCAGGTGAGAGATACGTTCAACTAAGGTAAAGAAAATCACTCATGATTTACCCTCTTTGTATGTCTACTGTCTCATTTCTCCAGTTTTAAATTAAGCAGTATGCATGGTAAACATATATAAAATTGGGACAAGACCCAAAGAGGGACAACTTTAAATATTGCAGCACAAACTTGGAAAGTTGAGAAAATAACAGGTTTTGCACCAGCATGAATTTACTGAAGGGTATAAAGTCTGAAACTTCAGTGTCTATCATTTTGTAACTTCAGTCGTTAACAAGTTGCCACCAAATTGCCTGACAATGACAATTGTATGAAAGTAGACTGAAGTATGAGTCAAAATCTAATCATTCTGCTAAAATCTGAAGAGTTGAGATGTCTGAGCTAGTCACATGTATTACACTTGCCCCTCTTCTTACCATATCTGCTTTATCAAGCATATTCATTTTTTTCTTTTATTAACCTATTGGATGGCAGTAGGTACCACCTCATGACCCTCCAGCCATGTGAAAACATGGGATAGTCCATTAACTCAACCAGCAAATGAAGCTACTGCTACAAACATCGATGAAGCAACCCATTCACTTTCTAAAAACTGTGCAACTCCCGTCTCAGCTTTACACTGTTCTTATCCTTTACCCAGTGCATTATGCCTGAAATCAAAACTTGCACCTTGTGTTTCCTAGGTACACACTTTAGTCATTACAAATTGCAAACACCTCATACGAGAACCTGATACTGCATCAGGGCCCACAAAGTATAAGATGCCAAGGCAGAATCCAACTCTTGTATCTGCACTTTTTTTTCTTTTTTTGGATATGTATGTACTGTTTTTTTTTTTTAAGGTAACTTTAACAAAATCTCCTGGAATGCAAATTCAAGTAAAGTCTAGCTGTTGGAGTCAAATGCAATGGAGGTAAGCTAACCTGTCAGATTCATGATCTGTTTCATAAATTAAGTCCTAAATGCCTACACTATTGGTGCTCCTTAGGCCTGGTTTTCCACAGTGACTTCAGGAAGGAGCATTTAACCATTGATAGCTAAGAAGGTGTTTTTATTCTCTGTTATTGACAGTATTCAGAGAAAGTTATGATTCATTAAAAAGGAGAACATCATCCTTGTAAGCACACAGTTTTAATTGTACTAAAAGTAAAACATGAGCTATATGCTTTACATCCAAATGTACTTATTACAATCTACTTCCACGAAACATTACTAAACCAACAAATCCCAAAGAAAAAAATCAACAAGTCCTTCTGAATTAACACTAAGCATACCTCTCAACTGTCCAGGTTTTCACAGAATGTCCAGATTTTTGCCTCATATTTTTGGTGTGTTCCTCCTAAAATCTGTCCCTTTCTGCCAAATAGCAGAGGACTGAAGTCATTAAATAATGACAAACATTTGAGTTTAAGACTCCACATCCTTCAGAAAATTCATGCTAATGCAAAACCTATTTCTATCAACTTTCTAAGTTTGTAAGGACAATATTTAACATATGTCCCTATTTGTCCCCTCCATCATTTTAGTATTTGTCCAGATTTTTTGCTCTAAGAGGTTGAGAGGTATTAGTCTAAAAGTGAGTTGTCCCATTTTCTAGTGCTGTCACTAGCAACCTATTATTCAGGTGGAAACCAAAAATTATCTGAATGTTTTTTGAGCTTTTCTCCACAGAAATTCCCTGGATGCTTTACCTAGCATCCATGTGGAGGTGGGGGGGGTGATCATATATCACTTCCAAAGTGCTCTAAAACCTTTACAACTGTTAATGCTCTCTGTGCATGCAGAGGAAACAGACATTATTCCCAGACGACTCTGGACTTCCCATCACATACATAATACAGGGACTGTTCCAAGAAGCAACCAGTCATGCATCTGTCCCATTCCCACCAACAAAGTACTCGATCCACTCCTCAAAACCACACAGACCACCAGCAGACCAATGAACATGAGCAACAAACCACAGCACCCAGTGCCTCAAAAACCCCAAGCAATGACAGCAACAGAAGTTAAGGCTATTAAACAAATAGCCGGCCACATGCCCTGACTCCTTCCTATTCCAGGAGTTATATTTTATTACTTCTGTAATTTTGCTTTGCTGTAATAACGTGTTTTAACAGCTTATTGTATAGTTTGTAACACCACAATAGCAAAATTACTGACTGGAATGATACAGTGAAGGTCTTCCCTTCTCCAAAAGACTCGAAGCACCCCCAACAAGAGGACATGTATAACTGGGGAAAGGCCAACTCTATGATATATATTCTACTACCATCCCTGTTCCAGCTGCTCTTTTCCCATATCCACCCTCAAACCATGGTAAATGGGAAATCAGCAAAGGGGGAATATATATATATATATATATATATATATATATATATATATATATATATATATATATATATATATATATATATATATATATAATATACAAACTACCTGCTGATAACCCACTCACCATCCACCATTGACCCAAGGCCTATCTGCTCTCCTGGAATACCTACAGGTCATCTCACACGTGACCTTGCCTTAGGAAGTTCATGCCAAAATGTGATTCCATTTGCCTAAACCCCTTAAGCCTCTCCTTACCCTTACCTCATTTCCTCTGAGTCATTCCTCCTTCTCATTTAACCCATTTGTCCAACCTACCCTCTTAATTCCTACTACTATATTTAACTAACCCCACCTGATGATGTCCCTGGACAAATTGGTTTGTTACCAAATGAGGTTTTGCAACAAACCAATTTGTCCAAGGACATCTTCAGTAGGGGTTAGATTAATATATTAGTGGGAGTTAAATGGGTTGGGGAGATGAAAAGGTTAAATGGAAGGAGGGATGATTGGGAGGAAATGAGGTAAGGGTGGGGAGGGGCTTAAGGGGTTAAGACAAGTGTAGCTGAGTAAGTAACCACATTTTGGCATGAACTTACTAAGGCAAGTTGTTCATCTAAGATGACCTTTAGTGCTTTGGAGAGCAAATAGTTGTCAGGTTAGTAGTAAGGGTAATAATAGGTGAGTGGTTTATTTATATGAGTTTTTTTTTGGCTAGTTAAGGTAAGGGGCAACAGGTTATGGCAAGCTTGGGTGTGTGGAGCGGGAGTGTGGCCTTATTCAGATTCCTTCTTGTTATGCTTAATTGCGATGAGGAGTGATGGTTTTAGGGGTTCAATGGCTCTGGGTGGGTTTGTGCTCAGAGGTTATAAGCAGACAAGGAGAAAAAGGTAGTCGGTTCTTTCAAGCACAAGGTTCTGACTGCTCGTGTTATGTCAGTAGTTTTGGGGTAATATTTGTCACCCCTGCTGCTCATATAGTGCTTAATTTAGTTGTTTCTTATTTGCATTGGTGGGTTAGGGTCATACTTCAGTTATGTTGTTATTTTCGTTGATGGTTGGGTTGAGTCTGTTTAATTATGCATCAGTGGGGTAGTTGGTGCTGGGGTTCATGCTTGTTGACTGTTCGGATCTTCACTGGTGGTCCAGGTTTTGGCCGTGTTTTTTCTTGGTTCTTGTGGGTTGGGGATGTTTTTTATATCATGCCTTTGCATCTTCTGGGGATGGTGCTTGGCAGTTGTAAGGGCTATGTTCTCCATGGTGCTGGAGTTCTGGCTTATGGACTGGGTCTGTTTCATGGGCCTGTGGTTTTCTTGCAGCAGTGGTGGGGTTTGTTTCAAGGGTGGATGTGATGATGGACTTAAGAGTTTCTGTTTTGTACCTTTTGGTGGACTCGTACTGTTGCGGACCCATTGTGGCAGTCATTTCTGGGTTGGTGACTGTGCTTGGGATGGCCTTGTTTCCTCGTGGTGGTGGTCAACAGTTCACTGTTCTGTACATATTTATTGGGGACTGTCAAGCAAGATTTCTGGTTCCTTGCATGGGAGCACCATTCCATTTCCCCTCGCATGCAGTATGGAAAGGTGAAAGAAAAAAAAGAAAAAAAGGAATTTAGTGTTTGGGTCCACATTCCTGAGAGGTTCATTGGCCATTGTGCTCGGATTGTGGCTGAGTTGTCACATTGGTGGGCCTGCTAGGCACATTGACTGCATCTGGTAAGTGCTGTCTCTGCTGGTGTAGGTGATGGTTACACGGTCTGGGCAGCCTTATTGCAGCTTCGGTCTGGCAGCTGTGCACAGGTTTGCTTGTGTTCTGGTGCACTGGGTGTGACCTTTGCATGAGGTGGTCTTATTTGCATTTTCCTTTTCATGATGTTCACGGTTTTTTGTCAGCAATGGGGTACACTGGGCATACATCTCAACTGTGCAGATTTTCGGCTCATAGTTTGGTCTGCTCTTCATAAAATCAGTGGTTTCCTGGCAGATCACTGGGATGATCTGAGGACTGAAGCCACTAAGTAATGAAGTACATTTGAGTTTCAGACTCCAAATCTTTCAGAAAATGTATGTCAAAACAAATTTTGTTACTCTAGCAACTTTATAAGCTTATAAGAGTAACTGGGTAGGTGGCAGCTGCAATTGGGGTCTGATTGGGAATTGGAGTTTGGGCTTGGGGTCCTCGGATTGTACCGGCATGCGGACTGTGTTTCCAGTATTGAAACACTGTAGTTTCTTTTTGTGGGCTGTGAGCATATTAGTTGTCTACACCAGCTGATTGTGCTGATTTTATGGAGTAGCCAGAGTTTACCTCACAGTGTTGGCAGCATTATTAAAGTTGTGGTTTTGGCTAATCAGTGGTTAGTCACTGAAGTCCAGTGTCAGACAAAGTGACATGCAGGTAATGTTAAGATTTCATGCTCTACAGAAAATTCATGAGTCAAAGCCCGTATCTTCTTGGGCCTGTAAAAGTAGATGTATTGGAGAATGTTGCTAGTTGTGCTTTGCTTGTGGATGTACGTAATACTGTGGTGCCACATGTAATACTTACTTAAAGTCTGAGCAGATTACAATTTATTTATTAATCGGCTACATTTTGCTGACTGTTAAACGATACTGTTATTAAAAAGGAAAAAAAAAAACATTTTACAGATTTGGGTTTATATGTAGGAGGGCAAGGTAGTTTCTATGAATAACTGGTTTGACGATGGTTTTCTGGGGAGATAGAGGGTTTTTCCGGGCTATGAGGCACTTGGAACAAAGGCTGTTCATGAATGTGTGCTGAGGCAGTGACTTTAGGGGGGAGGGTGGTGAGATGTAATGTTGCTATAATTAGTTGTAAAGACTTTCCTGAATGTTCATGTGGTGGTTGGTGGGGTGGAATCACCCCATTCTTTAGTTAAAGTACTATTAAGTTCATGAAATTAGTATTGTTCAATCGGTTGATCATTGATGTTAGCCAGAGTTGTCCCTTATGGTGCAAGATCATGAAACTAGGATTGTTTCAATCATTCAGTGTTCAATGTCAGCCAGAGGTGTCTCTCATGGTGTTTGGGGTACAGCCTAAGGCCAGGTAGGGGGGTAAAGGTAGCAGTACTTACCTTTTTGTACACCAGAATTCCTATTCTTCCCAGGAGCACATGGTTGGTATGTCTGGTGTGTTTTGTTTAACAGATGGCTGCTGTGGTGCTGTTTGCTAGGGGAGTGCAGCCATGCTTTCCGGCAAGCACTGAAATGCAAAGTTATTTTGCCAGTAGCATCTTCTGCATTAGTAATCATTCTTATTCCCATTAATGCATAATTATTCAGATGGCTTTTACTTCTGCAAAGACTGGGCATATTGAATTAACATATGTTATCCCGTGGTTAATGATTCTTGTGCTCTCGTAAATATTTTTCTATTTAAATGGGGGTTATCAGAGGTAATTGCTTTAGGCTACCAAGGGTTGGGCGCTTTACCAGGTATATTAGAAATAGGCAATGCTTGTGCGGAGGATGTTAGCATACTTTTCTTTGTACAGTTTTCACAGACTGTCATGATCTGTGCCTATGAACCTATAAATCATATGTTGTTCCTTGCTTCAAGAGTGCCCCACATCTGTGAGAGTACTTAAAGCCTTTAAATGGTTATTTTAGCAGTGTAATCATCCTTGCAAGACTAGTGTGCAGGGTGCGGGAATGGGGGTGTGAATTAAGTAGGATGCAAATGAGGATTTTATCAGCATGACATGTTAAGTTGTGGGAAGTGGGTGGGGGTGGTCATACCTCTCAAGTGTCCAGTTTTTTGCCTCATATTGATAGAAGGAATAAATACAGTAATAATGGTGAGCACCATAATGGTCAAGATGTTTGATTCATAGACTCGAGGTACATTATTTGATTTGGGAGGGAAATTGACTAAGGTTACAATGGCCTATTAAGGCAGCTAGACTAGTAATTAGCTATGAATTTATAAATTATGAATCTAAGGAAGGCAAATTGGACATTTAGAGTGCTTTCAGTAATGCAAATATTATCAAGAATGTAGTAAAAGGAATAGGGATTTTGTGGAGGTGTAATACATAGGATATGCAGGTAATTATATTAAAAGACAGGATTTTAACAAATTAAGGATTACAAATTTAGAAACTATGGGGATGAAAGTTAAATTTATTTGTAAAGAAAGGGATAGCTTATTCGTCTGATTTTAGACGATGTAGTGATAAACATTAATGTTATAATGGGGGTGTGCCAGTCTGCTAGCAGCGCAGAATGTTAGCTCTGCTCATAATATATTATTCTGACAGGAATTTTAGCTTAAATTTTGAAGAGAACTATTCAAATTATATGGGTAGATACATACATATTTAATAGCAGAAATAATGATGAAATGGATTCCATGTTTTATGGAGAGGGTCCTAGGTGGTGGTGGTGCTTGGTGAGCTGTGTGCTGCCAACCATTAGTTGAATTATAGGGGTGGGAGTATAGGAATAAGTTAGGGGTTTCACAGAACATTATCAGGTGGGTGGGGGTGTGTGTTGCCCTGGTTGGGGGGGAGGTATTGTATGCGCTCAGACTTGTTGCTATTCGCAGTTACCAGACTTGGCTAATACTCAGAAGTGGCACACTTTTCGAGAGGTTGAGAAGAAGACAAAGGTTGACAGGAAATCACAGTACATTATTGCTCTTAAAGTTGGGAATTACTGGCAGCTGAAATGGAAGTAGTTTAAGGGGGTAAGGGCTTACACTTTAGTGACTACATATAATCTGATGATTGGGCCAGCAGGTTTGGAGTCCTGGTGAGATTGGCAGGATGGTGTTTTTTTCATGACTGGGAGTGCTGCTGTCAGGTGCACACTTCATGTCATTCAGTTTAGTCAGGGGAATTGGGGACCAGTACAGTTTAAATAAGTTGCTGTGGTACATACTGCTAGGTTTAGCTTGGAATGTCAAGACAGGACA
The DNA here is from genome assembly GCF_019279795.1 of Protopterus annectens. Lineage (NCBI taxonomy): Eukaryota > Metazoa > Chordata > Ceratodontiformes > Protopteridae > Protopterus > Protopterus annectens. The sequence continues at coordinate 144,405,320 of NC_056729.1, forward strand.
TTAATGTTGATTTCTTTTAATGTACACAGCATATGTGATTTAACAGCATTTGTTACCAGTGGCTTCAAGGATTGTGTGGGGTAATTTGGTAGGTTGATTAAGTGAATGATGTAGAGAATATTCAGAGACAAGTTTGTTGGGCATATGCAGTTGTATAGGTTTTATATGGGAATCGAGAGGTGACACAGGTAAGGTATATTGATATTTAAGTTATGCTTTTACGGGATTAGTTGTCACATCCCCTGTTAGTTCTGCTTCACTTTGTGTTATAGTGAGGGTTATTGGTTCTGCTGATTCTGATGGTGGTAAGGAGGTGTCAGGCCAGGGTAGGGGAGTCAGGGCAATTTATATGGGCAGTTTAAGGGTGAGGCGCATTGACATTGACTAAGGTCTCTAAGAAAGTTTTGATGTATGCAAAGATTTTACAGTGTTCTTTCTTTTGCAGCTGGAAGCAGTCGGGGCATGAAGGAAGGAGCTTTGAAGGTGATGAAGTTGACAGGATGGATGCTACTCTTCTGGCTGTATCAGTTGCAGAAGATGTCCTGGTCACCAGAGTGGTACAATGGGGCCACAGCATACAGTTAAGAGTGAGCCATGGTGAGTAGCTGGAAGGAGGTGGACTGAAAGGATATATCCTCTTTAAGTGGATGTTATGGTGTGGTACAGTGGGGGTCACGGGTAATCCTAATTTATTTAGGTTCATTGAGTCATATTTCAATGCTGGTATGTCAAGGCTTGGGGTTGATGAAAGGGAGCTAATTTACTTTACAGATGATGGGTACACCAAATGATCTTTGGCTGAAATCCTTCCCTTTATGGGGGTAGTTGTTTGAAGAATTTTGGTAGGAGGGAAGGGGAACAGGCTAGTCAGGCTGGTTGGCAGAGAAGAGGGACAGGCTTGCCCTCTTCTGTTCCCCTCTGGTGTTTGGATGTTCATCAGGGATTTGGGGAAAGGAAAGTGAGCAGCTGGAGGATGCTGCTTACTGGGTCAGGATGAGTAAGGTCATGTTGACCGAAATTATTTGGTTGGATGGGTAATTCAATAAATGGTATATGAAGTAAGTCTTGGATGCTGCTTCCTAAGTAAAGTAAGAGAGCAAAGGTATGGATGCTGCTTACTGGGATAGGATGAGTAGGAACACTGTCCTGATTAACATTACAAGGATGTTTATGCTGGGATTAAAAGCAGCTATACTATGTCCCGTTGTAAATGATAAATTTGGTGATCAAAGCTATGTTATGGAAGTTTAATGAAGGTCGTCAAATGTAATTTGGTATGATGTGTTTATTGAAGGGGACCAGGACAAATGAGGTTTGCCAACAAACCAATTTGTCCAGGGAAGTTTCAGTAGGGGTTAGATTAATATATTTGTGGGAGTTAAATGGGTTGGGGAGACAAAAGGGTTAAATGGAAGGAGGGATGATTGGGAGGAAATGAGGTAAGGGTAGGGAGGGGCTTAAGGGGTTTAGACAAGTGTAGTTGAGTAAGTAACCACATTTTGGCATGAACTTGGTACCCATCCCCCAATTTTTTGTTGGTGGATTGCTGGGGATTGTGGTTATTCTATCAGTCGGGGTAGGTGAAGAAGAGGGACAGGCTTGCCCTCTTCTGTTCTCCCTCTGGTATTTGCATGTTCATTTCAGGGATTTGGGGAAAGGAAAGTGAGCAGCTGGAGGATGCTTGCTAATTAGATAAGCAAGTGGAGGTAAGGACGCTGCTTATTTGGTTGGAAGGTAATTCAATGAATGATGTATGAAGTGAGATGGGGATACTGCTTCATAAGTAAAGTAAGCAAGTAGATGTATGGACGCTGCTTACTGGGTCAGGATGAGTATGGTCATGTCATCCTGAATTATTTGGTCGGATGGGTAATTCAATAAATGGGATATGAAGTGAGTCTTGGACATTGCTTCATAAGTAAAGTAAGCAAGCAGAGGTATGGATGCTGCTTACTGGGGCAGGATGAGTAGGAACGCTGTCCTGATTAACATTACAAGGATGTTTATGTTGTGATTAAAAGCAACTATACTATGTCCAGTTGTAACTGATAAATTTGGTGATCAAAGCTATGTGATGGAAGTTTAATAAAGGTCATCAAATGTCATTCGGTGTGATGTGTTTGTTGAAGGGGACCGGGAAAAATGAGGTTTGCCAGCAAACCAATTTGTCCATGGACATCTTCAATAGGGGTTACATTAATATATTAATGGGAGTTAAATGGTTGAGGAAATGAAAGGGTTAAATGGAAGGAGGGATGATTGGGAGGAAATGAGGTAAGGGTGGGGAGTGGCTTAAGGGTTTTAGACAAATGTAGTTGAGTAAGTAACCACATTTTGGCATGAACTTTGTACCCACCCCCCTTTTTTGTTGGTGAATTGCTGGGGATTGTGGTTATTCTATCAGTCGGGGTAGGCGGAGAAGAGGGATAGGCTTGCCCTCTTCTGTTTCCCCCTCTGGTGTATGGATGTTCATTTCATGGATTTGGGGAAAGGAAAGTGAGCAGCTGGGGGATGCTTGCTAATTAAATAAGCAAGCGGAGGTATGGACACTGCTTATTTGGTTGGAAGGTAATTCAATGAAGGTTGTATAAAGTGAGATGGGGACGCTGCTTCATAAGTAATGTAAGCAATTAGAGGTATGGACGCTGCTTACTGGGTCAGGATGAGTAAGTTCATGTTGTCCTGAATTATTTGGTTGGATGGGTAATTCAATAAATGGGATATGAAGGGAGTCTTGGACGCTGCTTCATAAGTAAAGTAAGCCAGCAGAGGTATGGACGCTGCTTACAGGGGCAGGATGGTACGCTGTCCTGATTAACATTACAAGGATGTTTGTCCTGTGATTAAAAGCAAGTATACTATGTCCAGTTGTAACTGATAAATTTGGTGATCAAAGCTATGCTATGGAAGTTTAATAAAGGTCGTCAAATGTCATTCGGTGTGATGTGTTTATTGAAGGGGACTGGGACAAGCCTCATTTAACAAATACAGCTTACCATATCATACAGCTAAGCTCAGGTTAAAAATTTATAGAAGGGTTCCACAAGAGCATGTTTGACACTATTTATTAGGTAGCAAGGTAAATTATCAAGTCTTATTGGACTTATGTAACACTTTCAGTATGTGTTCCATGGTGATATTAAGAGCTGTAAGATATTTGGACATTTCTGGAATTAAGATATTTGTTTCAGTGGTGAAGTTTCTATATATTTGTCTGCTAGTATATTTGCTCTGTCTACTGGGTCTGAGTGCATAATGCCATTTTGGATAAGTTCAGAACATTGGTTTGTGTTATTTACTCATTTCATAACGTAACTAAAGAAAGACTTGCCCAGATATTAGCTATTAGTTCCTAAACAGTATTCTTGATGCAATCTTAATATGAAGCATTTTAGAACTGTTGAAGGTTTTTTCCTTATGTCAAAGAGTTTATTTCAACTAGTTTGTGTGCAAGGTGCTTTGTTCTTAAAATTATCATCACATTTGACTCTATTATGGATGGCGAAGTCTAGGTATTTATCAATGTGGGAAAGGAATTCCTTTTTATAAATTGGGACTATATCAGTATCAGGTCTGGTGATGCTATGTGTGTATGTGGATAGCTAGCCATACAGTTTGAGGAGATTTGACCATTTGAAATCCATGAATTAAAAATTATTGACAGCAGAGATTTTAGAACTGTTGAAAAAATAAGTTAAGAGCTTACGGTCAGACTTAAGCATGGATAGATAAATTAGAGGGGTAGCAAATGTAAAAGCTGAATTACTTAGTACCTGACAGAAAATAATAAGTCCTCTATTTGGTTTAACTTTCTGCTCCAGGGAATTTAAATCTATGCATCTTTGGGCACACTGGACTTTGAAGGTATAGCAGTTCCAGTTTATTGGTTGCTTGTTAAAATCTTACATTACAAAGGTGTTTTTCTGGGAATAACTAGTTCCTCAAATACATTTAAGAATATTATGCATCAGAGGACATGGATGCTGTTTGTAGCATGTTATATGTTGATAGTTTGTCTTATACAGACCAAGTTGGAAATTATGAATCTCTAGAGAGCTATCTAGAAGTTAAGTGGTCCTTGACAAATGTGGAAACACCACCACAGTGTCCATCATGACTGAATGCAGGGGTAGGCTCAAATCATATGTATGCAGGGAATGCTATCTTTACATGAAAACCAAGTTACTGTAACTATACAAACATGTACAAGTTCAAGTTAGAGAAGAACCTCATGATCAGATAACATGTTGTTAAGACTTCTGATGTTTTGATAAAACAAATAAATAAACATCTCATAAACATTAATAACTGACATTAACGTTAATGGGGTTCTTTCATTTGTTAATGATGAGAATATTTAATGTGTGTAAGAGAAGATCCCAGTTAGCATTGTTTGTGTGTGTGTGTGTGTGTGTGTGTGTGTGTGTGTGTGTGTGTGTGTGTGTGTGTGTGTGTGTGTGTGGGTGTGTGTGTATGTGTGTGCGTGTGCTTTTATTTATTTATTGTATATATACATATATATATATATATATATATATAAATTGTGCAACATATGTATAACTTATAATACTACATTCCTCCTGTCTGTCAGAACATTTTAGTGTTCTTAGAAATATTTTTGTTAGACAGTTTCATGAGGCATAACTACTAAAGGCATTTTCTGGCATCTCACCAAGTAGATTGCAAGACATGTTTACTTCAGTCATGTCATCTTGCAATTGTTGGCATGTCTTTGCTGAATGAGGTAATGTTGTAGCAGACAGCGTGAAGTCAATGATTTTTTTTCACAAATAGGCATGTTTTACAAGATGGATCACTTTAGTAATTTAAGCTATTCAACATTTATTGCAAATGCACCTTTTACCTATAATACCAGTACAGATGAAGTGCTTTAGAAAAGGATGCAGTATCAGTACTTAACTTGAAAACATAAAGAAACATACGTTATAGTAGTTTTTATCTGATCAACAAGCATCTAACAGGAGGTAAATTATAACCTGTCGTCTTTCTGGACCACGCAAACCATTTCTTCACAAAGCAACAAATTGTCATCATGAAATAACCTGATGTACAATGCACAATAATGAAAGAAGACTGCATATGGAATAAATTAAACAAAAGCTGCACAATCTATAACCTCATCTAGTCCACAGCTTGAGAATGTTACAAAGTCAAAGAGTATCACAGAAATGTAAAAGACATTATGAATGCTGTTCTCAAGAGAGAAGGCTAAATATATCACATAATTATGTGGGGGGCAAGATACCTATTGTAAGTGTATGCATCTGCTGGGGAGGGCTACAGGTCTACAGCACCATTAATTTATGTTCTAAATATGAGGACATATTACCATAGAGAAAAGGGTCATTCCTTGATGCAGTGTGACATTGTTGGAATACGCACGTTAATAGAGGAAGGTGTACTGGCTTCCTACAAATGAGTATTAAATGTTTTGAGCTATTGACCATACTGTGCCAGATATTGTACTGCTCTCTTTATAATGTCATATTTAACCTTTTTTTTTCCCTTTGCTGTTTTTTGCTCCTTTTGACCTACAGGTTTTGAAATAACAAAATTCTAAAGATTTGTCTGAAACATCTGAAGCAGTATCTTAAGTGTGTGCAGAGGTTTTAACTTGTCAATATCTTTGCATCTCAGAACTGTGTCAATGTGGAACAATCAGGCAATGCTTTGAGCCGTCTGAACTTAATTCCACATCTGGGACCAGAGACAAAATTGTCAAGTCTGGGATATAATTATGAAAGATGGATATGATTAGAAAACATGAAGGAAAAAACTGCAGAATGACCATCAGAAGACAGAAGTAAGTAAAATCTAACATAATGCAGGAAAAGTGACACAACATTAAACTATTCTCCATGTATTTCTTTGCAACATCATGTAATGTTTAAATTGTGATGAAAAGTACTATAAGTTGGTAGGCAGATGAAACAGGAAAGCAAATCCTGCTTTTCAAAAATGGTACTTCATATTTAAATATTCTGTTGACTTGCCAGCAATATGATGAATGTGCTTCATGCAGTGAGACAAAACAATGTATGTAGCAGGGTGGCAGCAGAAGTCACTTGTCAGTGGACAAACTAATATTACTAATGTGCAAGAATTATAAATGGCATAATCACATGCGAATTTGTGCAGATTCTCAAAGTCTGTATTATGGTGCAGAAAGAAAAAAACAGTGTTAACTTTCTTGAATCTAAAAGTGAATCATCATAAAAATGGGAGAAATGGAAATGATCAAATGAAAGTCATTGAAGTGATCTCTCTAGAGAACAATGAGAATTTCCCTTTCTGCTGCTTTGCACACAAGACTAAGGTGTTGAACATAACAGGCAAGTGACAGAGATAAAAGCATGACATGTTTAAAATGTGAAGACAATGTGGGTATGGATAACAGAAAATAAGTTGAATGCAGTGATAAAATAATCAGTCCTCAGGCTGAGATATTATTCAGTACACTATACTCTAGGGTATAAATATGAAAGATTAATGCAGTGATAATGGGAATAAAACTAATGAGCGAATGAAAAGAAAATGATGATGGTTTAAACAAATACAACAGAGCTTCTTCTGACCACTTTTCACAATGGCAAATAATAAGGACCATTTGAAAATGGAAACAGTAAATGGTTGAGGCTTTATTAAATCTATTTTCATTTCAAGGTTGAACAGAAATTGCAGCTAGACAATTATGTTTAAAGGTATATAGGATTTTAAGTAAATATTTCAATAGATGTAGAGTAGTTGTCCATCAGTAACCTCATTTGGTACTAGTTTCTTGCAGACAGATATGTACATATATAGCAACTGCAAAGATAAAAGAATGAATCTGGTTTATAGTTCTGCTTTGGCAAATGAAAAATAAATGGAACGTAATTAATGGAATAATTGGCAGAATGTTTTGAATTAATGAACAGCAAAATTAAAGGTGACATGACTTCCCTTGCGATCAAACGACAGGTCATACTAATGGCAAACAATCGGGTGCCTTTAACAGATAATCAGGAAAGATACTGGAATCCATGTCTGCCTGGATCATAACATGTGTTTAGCACAGATTTCCTTATACATTCACACACACACACACACACGCACACGCACGCACACGCACGCACACACACACACACACACACACACACACACACACACACACACACACACACACACACACACACACACACACACACACACACACACACACGTGTCTGTGTGTGTGTGTGTGTGTGTGTGTGTGTGTGTGTGTGTGTGTGTGTGTGTGTGTCCATCATTAGATCAAACACTCAAAAGAGTGAACATTAAAGGATAAAACCGGAAGATCAAAAACTCAGAATCCCCCACTGTAATGCGATGTCAGAGCTGGTATATGTAGTCAGTAGGAGTGAAAGGACGCTTCCCCCTGCAAAAAAGCAGGTATTGTCTTTGTTCTGTTCCATTTGAGTTTCTGGATTTTTTATCTTCCCAGCTCAATCTTGTGTGTCTCTGTCTTTTGAGCATTTAATCAAGTGACAGGGACCCATGTTTTTATATGCATACATATATACTGCATATTTACACACATATATAGTCATAGTTATAGTTATGATTATAGTTATAGTTATAGTTATATAATAAAGGATCATTGCAATTCCAAATCTACATTCTGATTGGACAGCCCAATCAGCATGCCCATTGTAAATCAACTATACCCCAACAGACATAAAGTCATGTTCCACGGCTGGTTTCCTTTTAGGATATGATCAATTACTGCAGCAGTAATACATTGAGATATATGGTTCCCAGCAGTATAAATGATCACATTGCTGGTAACTCTGCCTTGCACAACATACTTGATTTCCCTTGTGCTTTTGCCCTGGTTCTCATAATATGTTGGATTTTGTGGTAAATCACTGAGGATTACTGTCAGCCAATAATGTCAGGCATTAACAATCCCTAGTTCCTCTTCAGAACACTCGCATTGATGCCAAAACCTGTAGCTATATTAACTTTTTTATGTGACTTATCCCTGATTTTGTCTTTTGTCATCCTGTTATTTTGGGCTTAAGGATTGTCCTTGAGCCATTTACATTGAATGGGTATAATAGGGGTCTGCGGCCACAAGGGTCCCTGCCCCACCATAGCTTTCAACTGTACATGTGATGCATCATTTTTAGGCTTGTCTTGGTTTTTAACTTGTCCAGGTGGTGTATAGTGGATCTAAGCTGTAAATGAAGCAGTTCTAGATTACCAACAGAAGCTAGAGAAAGCAGAGTACCCCAATTAGCACTAGCATGCCAGCTGTACCATGTTTAGTGGTACATTTTATTTTTAGCCTTCCCTTGTGATAAATGGTTTTGCTTTATTTGTAGCTTGACAGCATGGCTCCTGGAACACAACTGGGCTGTGAGAATGGCAGTCCAATCACATTTCAGGAGCAATGTTGACAAGTTACAAATGAAACAAGTTTACATCTAACTAATAGCAGTCTATCTTTGAGTAAAATTAACTTGGTTGCATCTGTTTGACTACAAATATTCAAGATCGAAGCTCAGAGGATTTACTGAACATGAATACACTTAACAAGAACAGAATACACTCTAACTGCTGTTCCTGACTTTTGAGGCTGCTTTATGTGGCAAGCTAATTTTTCCTAATATGCTGTATAGCATTCGGCCATACTGCTTTTGGCGATAAGTGCCAGTTTTTAGGCTTGAGCAACCTTACTCAACAAAACATGCAGATTTGGATGACATATGCATTATCTTCTGGTTGTATTTATTTATTTTAATGTTTACTATCAGGTCAGAATTCAACTAGTAGCATGGACAGTGAATAACAGGTGTGTTCAAAGCGAAAAGTAATACTGCATGAAGAACTGGAAAACGTTCTATATTTATGTTATTGCGGTGGTGGTGCTGCGGTAGCATTGTCGCCTCAAAGCAAGACGTTGTCCCGTTCAATTCTCAGCTAGATCATCTTCTGTGTGGAGACATGCATGCGTGAATGGGCGTACCTTCATTGAAGGTTGTGCTTCAGGGCTGGCAACTCGGCACGTAAAAATCTACTGCCAATCATTAGCGGACCAGAGTTCCGCTGTGGCTACCCTTAACCGGGAAAAGCCGAAAGACACAACAACAAAAAAAAGTATAAGAAACAGGGAACTCTGACTGTAAGTGAGCCAGGAGGAGAAGTACAGGGGAAAACCTGAGACTTAACAGAAATAGTGGGGAGGCAGACAAAAAAAGAGAGAGGCAATGAATGATGTAATAAATTGGAAGACTGTACCAAATAACTTGAGGAAGTCAGAGCAAATATGGCAAAACAAGCAGCGGCATACAGATATCTTTCCACTATGCAATGCTTCTGGTGACATTGTATTACAGTGATGTCCTGCCAATTGTCTAATTAACATAATTATTTGTGAATCATTCATTAGGCTTCTTTTGAAGACTTTATTTAATTAAACCTTTTCTGATGCATGATTAGCTCAATGCTAAAAAGTGCAGTGTCATCCCCTTTGGTAAAAACTCTGTACCCATGAACTACAACATAGGCAGCAATCTACTTAACACCAACTGTGTGATAAGAGACCTTGGGACCCAAGTGGACAGTAGTCTCTCCTTTGATAGTCACATTGCCACAGTAGTCAGGAAGTCTTCTATGTGGCTCACCTCATCATAAAAGGGTTCTCATCCAGGAAAAAAAAGGTCATTGTTCCCCTCTACTCGACACTCATTAGACCCATTATAGAGTACAACGCCCCTTTTGGAATGTACCTCACAAGACATCTGCAGCAGCTGGAAAGGCCCCAGAAGTACCTCACAAAGAGGATTACTGGCCTCAAACAAATGCCCTACACTGACCGCCTCAAAAACTCCAGCTTTACTCCATAGCATATCACCTACTCCAAGGTGATCTCTGCCTAACATATAAAGCTATGTCAAACCCAGAGCTGTTGGACATGCTACACCTAAAGAAATCCCAATCCCTCTGAGCTACATGTTCTAGGGACCTAAACCTTGTCACCACAATAAACAAGACATGCTGGAGCGATAGATTCCTGTCCCAGAGAATTTGCATACTCTGTAACAGGCTACCCATTTATGTCAAGCAAAGTTCTTCACTGGCACTCTTCAAGAAAAATCTTGATAAGTGGATGGGAAATAGGAAATACACCCCGGGAATCACTTCTGTGTCTCTGCTCGACAGTGGCACAGGAAAATAACTTTCTTGGGTGGCGTAAGCCAGGGAACCTTGTTGGCTAGGCTTATGTAGGCCCTTGGGCTGATAGCCTAGTACCTACCTATGAACATATGAACCTATTAGGTTATATTTGAGTCTTAGTAACTTTATTAAAACCTTGGCTTGTATTTTACATTAATATTAACAGGTGTTCTGTAGCAGTGCTAGATTCTGAATTAAGTATATTTAACTGTTTTCAACATTTTTAAATCTGTGTGTGTGTGTGTGTGTGTGTGTGTGTGTGTGTGTGTGTGTGTGTGTGTGTGTGTGTGTGCGTGTGTGCGTTGTGTGTTTGGTTAAGTATGATACAATATATTTTGTTGTAGTAGACCATAATTATTACTTGCAACATTTTGCAGAGTTTCACCTATCATCTGTGATGTAAGAAGACAGGAGGAGGACAGTGCATCATAACTGAATTATCATTCACTTACACAACGATTGTGGACAGGATTCAGAGAATTTCTATCCTTCACTGCTAAGTGCCCAATGCAGATTAAGCAAGTAGTGTGAGTGAGAAATTTCAGTTCAGAGATACGGTGAAGCACACAGATAAACACCTCATTAGTGGCTCATTGCCATGTCTCGGAATTAAATAATGTGCTGTACAACCTGACCACTCTATTTTCTCCCTATCTGTCCATACATTGCATTAGCAAAGGCATGTTCCTGCTTACAAACACACACACACACATTCGGGTACCCATGTAAATGCATGCGCATGCGTATGCATACATACAGACACACACACACACACACACACACACACACACACACACACACACACACACACACACACACACACACACACACACACACACACACACACACACGCTCATAAATATTCAGACTCATGGTTCTCCTACATAATGGGATGATAAGCAGGTGAGTTTGCTTGAGGATCTCACCAAAATTATCTAAATTGGGCCTCACACCCCTGTTTCTTTTTTCCAGAATTCTTGAGCAAAGTAGCTGAGAATTAAGTCTATGAAATTAAAAAAAAAAAGACAGAGTGAAGGAGAAAAACTGCTTTAGAGAAGTTGGTTTCTTCTCCATTACTCTATTGCACTGCATAGGTGTCATATGCATATGCAACTGAGCAAAGGAGGTGAAAAAATATTACAGTGCTGTCATACAATGAAATTATTTATGAAAGTAAGTAATTTCTTTTGTAAATAATGTCAGTGTGTAATAGCAGTAATCTACTCCTGGTTGTGGGTATCATAGGTTTTACCAAAAGCTGTCTTTGTTTAATCACTCAAACTTCACCCTCATGATCAAATCACGCCAATTGTGGAAGTCCCACCCAACAGTGGATTATTGCTAAAATATTTATTCATTAGTGTGTATGTGGGTGTGTGTATGTGTATATGTTTGTGTGTGTGTGTGTGTGTGTGTGTGTGTGTGTGTGTGTGTGTGTGTGTGTGTGTGTGTGTGTGTGTGTGTGTGTGTGTGTGTATGTGGCATTCATGCATGTGTAGGCAGGTGTGTGTGTGTGTGTGTGTGTGTGTGTGTGTGTGTGTGTGTGTGTATGTTATTCAGATAGAAAATATCAATTAATTAACACAACATATATTTTGTAAGTTTTATTTTTTTAGTATGTCTATTTGTTTCACATTCCCCCCTATTCGATTCATGGCTGGAGTGCTTTCTGTGTGGAGTCTGCATGTCCTCCCCATGGTCGAGTAGCCTCCGAAAGACATGCGTGAATGGGCATGCCTTCGCTGAAGGTTGGGCTGGCAACTTGGTACCATAAAATTTCTACTGCCAATCATTAATGGACCGGAGTTCCGCTGTGGCGACCCCTAACCGGAAAAAGCCGAAAAGACAAAGAAACAATTTGTTTCACATTACCCAAGATCTGCAATGTTGTTCCCATGTGCTTTTTCTCTGTATCTAATTTCAGTAACGCAGATTATTGCAGTGAAATGTATTTGTGACTTTACAGTTATAAAATCAAATATTTAAAATGCAAGAACCTGCCTACACCTACAGAAAATGTGTCATTCATATCAGTGGTCACCACAAAGATATGCTAAAATTATTTTTACATAAAGATTGCTTTCCTGTTATTTGTGCTACAGAAAAAACAAATCTGGAGAAGAACATGACATTTTTAAATAAATCCTGCTTTCTATGCTGTGATTCACTTAAGACAGGTTTCTATTAGAACCAAGGACACTTGAAATTTCAAATTGCATATGGTCGACACCATATGATGGAAATTTCAAGCGTTTGAAGGTTAAACGTAATGGCGCCATTCCATGCAGAATGGGAGAATTTCCCTTTTCGTCACTGAAGTGCAATCTCAGAGTTGGTATATTTAAGTAGGGGGGTGTGGGGGTCCAGGTGGGCTTGTCCCCCTGCCTGCACCATTAAGGCAATTTTTTTATTTTGTTTTATTATATATTCAAACTTTTAAATTTCGATCATATGTTGTCGTACTTATGGGATTTGAAGTTTAGAAAGTTTGAATATATAATATAGACTCACTTAAGACTATTAATTTAAGGCTTGAACAAGAAATATCAATCTGCCTATTTTCCAAAATAATGGTCCAAGTAAGGGTCAAGTTGGAACAAAGATCAGCAGAAAAATTAGGCTGCCCTATCCCTGGCAAATGTCCCATGCCATCCTACATAATTTCCAAATATTTTCAGGTAGTCTGGCTTATATTATCTCTCTGTGGTCCTGAGTCAGCCCCAATGTCAGTGAAATGTGGCAAGAACAGCTCCTGCAGGAGGCTCACAGGTTCCTCCCCACTAAGCATAAAACCTTGTCAACTGTCTCACCTCAGTCAAGTCAAGTTAACCGATCTTTATACTCCAGGATTCTACTAATATGATGACCTCTTCACACATGAGATACCGTCAGTTCAGCAGCATTGTGGAAGAATTTCATTTCTGTTGGTTTGATCACATCCTTTTGGCTACTGCTTAACCACTACATAAATTGAAAGCATTGTTAAGCCTGACTAGCCTGGTCTACAAAGCTATGAAGCGTATCATCATGGAACTCATAAACAAAGACATGGGGAACCTCCAAATACTGGATCCTACCCAATTTGGCTTTGTTAAGGGCAGATCTTGCCTCGTGAACTTTGTCAACTTCTTTGAAACAGTCACCAAGGCCATAAATGAAGGGAAGGTAGTCCACACAGCCTACCTGGACCTCGCAAAAGCCTTCGACACAATACCCCACTCGGGCATCATAAATAAGCTCACCAGCTTAAATATCAACCCCTATGTCACTAGATGGGTTGCAAACTGGCTCAGGGATAGAACCAACATGGTCAGAATTGCAGGTGCCATGTCAGACTCTGAACCATTTATAAGTGGCGTCCCACAAGGCTCAGTCCTGGGACCTCTCTTGTTGGGTATATATATTTCTCTGAGGTACAGACTAACATGGGAGGAGTATGGCTGACCAAGTTCGCAGATGACTGCAAACTGGGTGCCATAATCGACTCGCCGACTGACACAAGTATCCTCCAAAAGGGTATCACAGAGATAGATAACTGGTGTCAGAGCCATGGCCTAAAGCTAAATGCCAAAAAGTGCATAGTCATCCCCTTTGGGAAAAACAAAGTGCCCACAAATTACCACAAAGGTAGTAATCCATTAAGTATGGAAGAAGTAATTAGGGATTCGGGGACCCAAGTAGATAGCAATCTCTCCTTTGACAATCACGTTGCCAAAGTGGTTAGAAAGACCGTCTATATAGCTCACCTTATCATGAAAGGGTTCACATCTAGATCAAGAGAGGTCATTGTGCCCCTCTACTCATCACTCATCAGGCCCATAATTGAATACAATGCCCCATTTGGGATGTACCTTACCTGACACCTGCAGCAAACTGGAAAGACCCCAAAAGTACCTCACCAAGAGGATCAAGGGACTCAAACAGATGCCCTACACAGTTAGGCTAAAGAAACTCCAGCTTTACTCAGTTGCTTACCGCTTACTCAGAGGCGATCTGTGCCTGACGTATAAAGCCATGTCCAACCCAGAATTAATGGACATGCTCCACCTCAGGAAATCCAAATCCCTTAGAGCTACACGCTCCAGGGACTTATACCTCAGCAGAGAAATAAATAGGATATGCTGGAGGGACAGATTCATATCCCAGAGGCTCTCCTCACTCTGGAACAAAATCCCAATCCATGTTAGGCAGAGCCCCTCAATGACCATCTTCAAGAGAAATCTTGACGAGTGGATGGGAGATCGTAGGTTTACCCCGGGATCTCTTCTGTGTCCCTACTAGACAGAGGCACAGTAAACTAACCTTAAAAGGGCTATCTTCTGTGACCTACTATACAGAGGCACAGTCAACTAATCTAAAAGGGTGTCGAAAGCCAAACACACTCTGGCTATGCTTATAAATGCCCTAGGGCAGATAGCCTAGTATCAACCTATGAACCTATGAACCTATGACTTAGCTCTTGTTTCACTTACATGTGCCCCTGCAGCTCTCTTATATCTGCACTGATCTTCCGGTCAACTACCTGATCTGCTTTATCCTAATTCATGAGATAGACCCAATGATAGATAAAACCATCCATTTAAGATAGCTGTTCTATCTCACTAGTTGAGAAAAATCCATTGTTTCTCTGGCAGTACTATTGCTTCTGATGTGGAGGGTCTGATTTTAATCAATTCCATTTCACACTCAACAATGAACCATAGCACAGCACACCAAAGACAATTTTAATTTGATGCTAGTTTTACAACAGTGTCTACAATCTGGAAATACATAGCACTCATGTGCCCAAATTAAACATTCTTCAGTTCCTTAATATCCTGTCTATGACAATGACAAACAGGAAGGACAAGATATGCCAATGATGAAATCTTATGTCCACCTTGAATGTTTTCAACTTAATGCCAGGAGGAGCACAACTCTTGCTCCACCCCACAAACAGTGGGAATAAATTCCATGAGACAATAGTCCTGAACCTGCATACTTTTGTCCTACTTACAGAAGACATTCTAAGATGCACATTTGATGCCCAAAGCTGTCAGTTTATACAACTCTTCTCCTGATAGGCACTCTGAGACTGTGCTGTAACCCGCAAACTCATTTCATAGGTGAGTTTAATGTGGAAACATCCAGTATATTTTTGGGAAGTGGGAGGACACCAACAGAGACAGCATGCAATTTCACACAGGCTTTGGCCACAGATCAGGATTAAACCTTGATCCTTGTGCCACAGAAGGTGAATACCTTGTCAAAAATGACAGCTGTGTCTATAGTCCATCCCCTCATTCATCTTCACAAACTCTAACTGAACAGCATTCTCCCAGGGACGTTTAGGTTTCTCTACATTCACCAGGATTTCTTATGAGAGCTGACTTTGGAGAAGCAAACAATGCCCAAAAGGGTATGTAAATAATGCTCACCCAGGGGTGTTCTTGCACTTAGAGGATAGGTTGTCTGTAAAATTTTGTTTTACTCATTTATTTTCTATTACTATATTATTATTTTATTTATATATCTATCTATATATATATATATATATATATATATATATATATATATATATATATATATATATATGATGTAAAATAGCTCATTTACATCCAGGATGTATGATTGCCAAAGAATGTTCAGATTTTTACCTACATTTTTGATCAGTTAATCATAAAATCTCTGTTTGCTGGCAAATCATTGGGAATTAAAGTCAATAAATAATGATATACCTTTGAGTTTCAGACTTCATTTTCTTCAGAAAATGCATGGTAAAATAAATTATTTTATTCTAGCAACTGTCTAATTTTATAACAGCAATGTATAAAATTTGCTCTTGTTTTTTGAGCATTTGATCCCCTCCCTCCTTTATTTTAGGCTTTATGCAGATTTCTTGAAGTAAGAGGTTGAGATGTATACATACCTCTTAATTTTAACTCCTGCTGCCACCACTCCTCAATCAGTCTGTCTCGCTCTTTCTCTCATACACACACTTTCATGCACACTAACATGCATATATTGACATACAGTGACACAAACATAAACACACCCAACACGCGCTTTTCTTTTCTTAATATTTCTTTTAATTTTACACTCACCAAACAGCAAAAGTGCTGCTTAGCAAATAGCAAGCCTAAAGTAATGGCTCAATCAATCTCAATCTTGGTTTCATGCATGTATATACTCACACACAGAGACATAAACAAACACACTCTTTATTTATCTATTTATTTATTTATTTATTTATTTTTAAATTTTCTGTTTGTTTTCATTTTACACTTGCAAGACAGCACAAGTGCTGCTTAGTGAGCATAAAATAATGGTGGCCATTAGCTTCCTTACAGTCCAAATTTCACCGCGGCTTAATATGCTGCTGTCAAGCAGCAGACCAGCTTTCAAAGGGCACTACCTGTACATTAACACCCTGCTCGAGAATGTCCATTCTCCAATCAGGGTTTAATGATTAACATCCTGCTCGAGAATGTCCATTCTCCAGTCAGGGTTTAATGATTAACACCCTGCTCGAGAATATCCATTCTCCAATCAGGGTTTAATGATTAACACCCTGCTCGAGAATGTCCATTCTCCAATCAGGGTTTAATGTACTGTTTGCCCATTCTCAAAGGAAAGATACCACCCATCTTTAAGAAATACAACAAATATAAATGGGAGATCAATGCTCCATACCTATGGTCACCCCCTCGTTAGTCAGGTCTGACCATAAGCTAATCACCCTTAACATCCACATCCCACCCCCACCCCCCAGTAAAGACACCACCATAAAAAACTTCTCCAAAGCCAACTTCATGCTACTCAAGTCAGAAGTGACAAACTTCATGACACACATGCAGACGGGAACCGAAAGTTCAACTGCTGAATCCTACACTAAGGCACTGTACGAGCACATCCACTCATGCATGGATCGTGCCATCCCAAACAGAACCAAAATGCTCTCATCCAAAAAAAGGAAGCCAATCTGGTGGTCCCCATGCCATAAACAAACTTTACAACAAAAGGAAGAAACATTTGCAGAAAAGAGGAAAATCCCAGGATGCAAAAAACTCCCCTACTAGCCTCAGTAAGAAAGTGAGATGCCTCATAAAATCCTCCAAAGCTAGTTATGAAAATAAAATTGCCAAAGATTCTAAAGACAACCACAAAGCATTCTATAACTATGTCAAGAATCTAAATGGCAATGCTCAGATCTGTTCTGAGCTAAAACAGAATGGCATTAAATATACTGATCCAAAGGATATTGCCAATATCCTGGCAGATCAATTCAGTGCCAACTTCACCCCCCTCTCACACCCTAAATGGCCCATCTTAATACTGGAAGATTGCCAAATTCCAGTAATAACGGCCACACAGGTACAAAACGCACTCTCTAAAGCCAAGAATACAGCATCCATGGGACCAGATGACATCCCGGGCTGTGTACTACATGAACTACAATATGAACTGGCACCTCACCTAAGTGTCATGTTTAATCATAGCCTCACCTCAGGTTTCATGCCCACTGAGTGGCGCAGAGCTACAGTTATCCCAATCCACAAGGGGATCCACCTTGGATCCCGGAAACTACCGTCCCATCAGTCTGACAAGCCTTATCTGCAAGGCCATGGAGCATATTATCATGGAACTTATAAACAAAGACATTGGCAACCTTCAAACACTGGACCCCACCCAGTTTGGGTTTGTGAAGGGCCGATCTTGTCTCCTGAACCTGATTGACTTCTTTGAATCAGTCTCCAGAGCCATGGACAAGGGTAAGGTGGTCCACACAGCCTATCTAGACCTTGCCAAGGCCTTTGACACCATCCCCCACTCTGGAATTATAGATAAACTTACTAAGTTGGGCATTAATCCCTATGTCACCCAATGGGTTGCTAAATGGCTTACTGATAGAACCCACACTGTAAAAGTAGCCGACTCCAAATCCAGCTCCAGACAAGTGACAAGTGGAGTACCTTAGGGTTCAGTCCTGGGGCCGCTCTTGTTTGGCATCTACTTCTCTGAAGTACAGGTCAACACTAAGGGACTCTGGCTAACAAAGTTTGCAGATGACTGCAAACTGGGAGCCATTATTGAATCCCCAAATGATGTGGATAATCTACAAAAGGGCCTTACAGAAACAGATGCTTGGTGCCAGAGCCATGGGCTCAAGCTCAATGCCAAGAAATGTATTGTTATCCCCTTTGGGAAAAACATGTATCCATGAATTACCATATAGGTGGCAGTACACTAAACACAGAAAGTGTGATAAGAGACTTAGGGACACAGGTGGACAGTGGTCTCACATTCGATAACCACATCGCCACAACAGTCAGGAAATCCTTCTATGTGGCACACCTCATCATGAAGGGCTTTTCATCCAGAAAAAGGAGGTCATTGTCCCACTGTACTCATCCCTCATTAGACCCATTATAGAATACAACACCCCATTTGGTATGTACCTCTCAAGACATCTGCAACAACTGGAAAGGCCTCAGAAATACCTCACTAAAAGAATCACAGGCCTAAAGCAGATGCCCTCGCTGACCGCCTTAAAAACTCCAGCTATACTCTGTCGCATATCATCTACTCAGAGGCGATCTCTGCTTAACATACAAGGCCATGTCAAACCCAGAGCTGTTGGACATGCTACACTTAAAGAAATCCCAATCCCTCAGAGCTACACGCTCCAGGGATCTAAACCTTGTCATCACAATAAACAAAACATGCTGGAGGGATAGGTTCCTGACCCAGAGACTCCCCAGACTCTGGAATAGATTGCCCATACATGTCAAGCAGAGTGCCTCTTTGGACCTCTTCAAGAGGAACCTTGACGATTGGATGGGAGAAAGGAAATTCACCCCAGGGATCACATCAGTCGCCCTGCTAGACAGGGGTCCAGGAAAGTAAATAATGTGGGAAGAAATAGCCAGGGAATTGTTATGGCTAGGCTTGTATAGGCCCTAGGGCTGATAGCCTAGTACCAACCTATGAACCTATGAACTCACATACAAAAAAAGGAACCAAATGAACTGCTCTACTCCAACTGTTTATTTCACCATAAAAACCTGGTACCTCAGCCTTTCACCTTCACGGGATCTAAATCACAGTTGAAAAGCTTTGCATTTTATAAATGTGCAGAACCCAATTACAATAGCAATTAATTAACTAATACAAAAGTGAAAACACCAAACTTAGTTTCTAAATCTAATCAAGGTTAAGACCCATACACTGGAATATTTGGGGACCTCAGAAATCAGAACAAAAGTCCTATAGCTGAGCACTTTATAAAGCCACACGGGAATAGTGGATTCATTTTTTTTTCTTTTCTGTATTAGTAAGGCCGTTTTTACCAAGGGGTATGACTATTTAAATAAATGATTAGATTTAGAAACTAAGTTATAATTAAATTATAAAACAATGATTCCAAGAGGTTTAAATCATGAATTAAATGTTTCTTTTTGAATGTTTTCACTAAAGAATATTTTAGCTTTAATGCTGCATTTTGGTGTTTTCATTAATGTATGGATACATTGTTTAGTTGCTATTGTAATTGGGTTCTGCACATGTACAAAGTGCAAAGCTTTTCAACTATGATTATGTAATTATGGAGTGAATTGATTTTGATAAGGTTTACATAGTTTCCTCATACAATGCCACTGTGCAGAAGCCAGACATTGGAATGACATTTTTTAACAAATGCCGGGTGGTTAAGTGGATGACAGACTCAGATGAGCTCAACCCAATAATTCTGCACAGAGGTTACTAGAAGGGGAGTATGTGTAATGTCTAGTTACCCAAACCATTTCATGAATGTCAATAATATATGTACTGAAAATAAAAAAAAATATACCAGCTTTATAGGTATATGAGTTGCAATATTTAGTAAACTAAAATTTTAGTCTAAGCATTAATTAACTCATGGTATCATTTTAATGGATGTTTTAATTCAGCATATTTTGAATGGTGAAAGCAGCTACAGTGAATACTATGGGTTGAGTGCACCACATAAAGAAGAATGCTATATTTATATTATTCATACAGAATGAAAAGATCACATGATGTGCTGTTCTAGAGAAACACATTAGGCTGTTGTCATCCCTGGCAAATAGGCTGGGGATGTGTGGGCATATTCGTAAAACTATACCAACTTCCTTCAAATGGGAAGAATATTCCTAATAATAGGCATAAACACCACAGGAAAGAAAATGTGTCAAATTCAGCTTCCTCATTCTTACTGGGATACTAGGACATTAATTTAAGACATCATGCATGAGATCACCTCTGTCGCATAGAAAAAGAAGCCCTGACTAAAAGCTAAGTTACCTAGGCTCAACTAGCAGGTGGGGCGCTAGGAGAGAAAACTTGGTGTGAAGGAAGCATGATAAGTCAAATGCCAGATTACTTCTTTTGAGGAGGGGTTCTTTGGGTGGGAGCCTGGAGCCAAGACAAAAAGCAATTACACAGCTAATGTACTGAGAGTGTCACTGAGGAGAATACCACTCAATATGTACAAATAAACCATAATGTAAGGAGGATAGAGCACAATGTAGCCAATCATATAACAGTACGGTGGCTCCTCTGCACTACACCATTCCATGGTTAGGGTCTAATGAAGATAATGGGTACTGCAAAGGTTTCAATATACCCGACAACAGAGTTATGCCATGGTGCTCCCAACTGTTGTAGCCCTACTGAAGAATAGACCACTAGGGTTTGCCATAGGAATGGAAGGCAAATGACCACCTTAGAACAAGTTAATGAGAAAAAATTATAGATATTGTGTGTGTGTGTGTGTGTGTGTGTGTGTGTGTGTGTGTGTGTGTGTGTGTGTGTGTGTGTGTGTGTGTGTATTGGATTCCTATTCATAGCATTGTGTCTGCATATGTGTTTGTACTTAATAATCCAAAAACCAGAAAGAACAGGATGACCACCTTCGAAACCACAATTTATTCAGATGTGTTGAGCACTTTCTTCCCCACTAAATGGACTTCCCCAGAACAATGTAAAACACAAACACTCAGCTCTATTTATGCTCCACCCTAATTAAACAATTAAATCACTAATTGTTAAAACCATCAAAAAATATACATTTAAAACAAACAAAAACATTCACAAGTCATGATTAAAAACTTTAGCATGGAAATTTCATTATTTTCATGAAAAAAATATATAAATAATATATATAAATAATAATGTTGGATTGCCAACATTAATTTATTTGTCCCTCATTTACCCCAATATATTACGCAACTTTAAAATACTAGAAATAGCAATCATTTAATTTATTCCAGGGTAATGGGAAGCAGTTAAAAACAATTTCAAAAGTTCGTTTGGAACTGATATAGTGCGTTATACTAGATTCCTGGATGTCCTGTTCCTTATCTGGAGAGGAACTGAGCAAAGATTAAAATAATTTTTAGAATATATAAATGGGTCAGTTGAATTTTTAAAATTTACTTATGAGTACGATAAGGTAAAAATCACCTATCTGGACATGGACCTTCGCATTGATACATGCAATAAAAAGTTCATCACTAATATTTATAGAAAATCTACCTTTTCCAATTCATATTTGGATTATACCAGCTGGCACCCGCACCAGTAAAACAAATCTGTAGTCAAGGGTCAATTGGTGTGGGCAGCCAGAATGGTTAACCACTATGAAGATTTTTTATGTGAGGTAGAAATCATATTGCAGATGTTTAGGCAGAGAAGTTACCCGAACAGCATGTTGTCAGTTATATCTGCAGTGGTTAAAAATAAGCATGATATGGGAGTGTACAAGCCCATTTTGGACTATGTAACCAATGTAATATTAGTATGAGTTTAATTATAACATACAACGATGAAGCCAGTATTATATCTGATATTATTCAAAGAAATTGGGAGATGTTACAATTTGATGAGAATATTGCACAGAAGGTTGGTAGAAATCTGAAAATAGTTTATAGGAAAGATAGATCCTTCAAGAACATTTTAGAAAGGAGAGTTGAGAATGTAACATGTAATAGAGCCATGGGTAATTTCAAGTGCAATAGTTTTATTTATTGTCCCTTTATTTTGGAAACAGGGAAAGATTTCAAGTTAAATGGAAGAAGAATATGTATAAACGGACATTTCAACTGTAATTCCACCAATGTGACATATATGGCCAAATGTCAGGACTGCTCCATATTTTATATTGGGCAAACTTGTAGAAAATTCAAAGTCAGGATAGGTGAACATCTAGGTAACATAAGGGATAATAGAATCACCAGTCCATTGTGCAGACATATACATACATATGCGGACATAAGTTTAAATTTATAGGGGCACAACAGTTGCAAAAAGATGTGCAAGGGAGAATATTGAATGTGCACCTAGATATTATGGAATTAAAATGGCAACTGTTTTTAAATGCTTCCCATCACCCTGGAATAAATGAAATGATTACTATTTCTAGTATTTTAAAGTTGTATAATATATTGGGGTAAATGAGGGACAAATAAATTAATGAGCACAAAACAAACGGCTCAGGGCACAGAGGGGTGGAGAATATGAAACCAAATGAAGAAAAAAGCTGCAACAAACTTACACACCAAAACGTTTATTGACAAAAGAGACTTTTTAATGTGACTTCTTTATATATTGATGGGCTGAGCATTAAAGATACAGCACTTCTTATAAAGATTTTACCCTGTTTTAATTATGTAATTGAGATGACTCACATCTGATTCTTATTATGAGCATCAGCTGACTGTTAATATGTGGTATATAAACTGGACTTGATGGATGCTTAGTTTGTCTGATGAGGCGACTGGTGTAGTCATGAAAGCGCTTATGTCATTCTTTTTTATTTTTGTCAATAAACATCTTGGTGTGTAAGTTTGGTGCAGCTTTTTTCTTCATTTGACAAATACATTAATATTGGCAATTTGACATTATTATGTTTATATATTATTCATATGTATTTTTCATGAAAATAATGACGTTTCCATGCTAAAGTTTTTAGTCATGATTTGTGAATGTTTTTGTTTGTTTTAAATGTATATTTTTTGATGGTTTTAACAATTAGTGATTTAATTGTTTAATTAGGGTGAAGTATAAATAGAGCTGGGTGTTTGTGTTTTACATTGTTCTGAGGAAGTCCCTTTAGTTGGGAAGAAAGCATTCAACACATCTGAATAATTGGTGGCTTCCAAGGTGGTCATCCTGTTCTTTCTGGTTTTTGGATTATTTGTTTTTTTTCTCTCTTTGTGGTATGTGTTTGTATTTATATATGTCTATGCGTGTGTGTGTGTGTGTGTGTGTGTGTGTGTGTGTGTGTGTGTGTGTGTGTGTGTGTGTGTGTGTGTGTGTGTGTGTGTGTATATATATATATATATATATATATATATATATATATATATATATATATATATATATATAGATATAGATATAGATATAGATATATGTATGGAATCAGGAAGTAATTGGGCAGCTGTTCCACCTATTGTAAATACAAACTTAAGTTTACTATACTTATTAGAAATACTAAAGTAACTAAAGTAAAGGCTATACTTGAGATTCAGAATAAAAGCCTTATTTCCTGAAAACTGCAGAGACCAAACTTGCTTTTTAATCAGTGCGTGTACATGTGATTCAGAAGTTAATTTGCATAATGACCAACCCCATGTAGAAAATGGGGTAAAGGGGGTCAATGATGATTATGATGATGATGATTGCATCTTTCTGAATTAGGTGTAACTACTACCAGTGCATATTATCACTTTCAGAAGCATATACCATGGGTGGCCCATGAATCACATCAGCAAGGACTCTCCCACCCACAAACATGAGGACATTAATATAGACCACACAATCTCAGGCACCCCCCACAGAAACACACAGACACTCACTGTATATGATGCTCTCCCACTCTATTTTACAACCAGATATATTCAATCCTTCTGCATTACCTTACTTGTATACTAACCCTAACACTAACCACGTCCCTTCCTCTAATCTCCTCCCTGCACATTATGTTACTAAAAACCCTTCTCCTAACAGTATTACTGCACAAGACAAAAGCACACAAAAATACATTAGGAAACATGCACAGCCCCAAATCTATCCCCTTACTAAACCCTTATTCTAATCCTAAACCATGATCACTTGCACATACACGAACCTGCTATAACAGTGTCTTGCACATCTTCACGAACATCACTTTTCATTCAAACATTAGTTTACCTTCATACTTCTACTAAGCTTCACTATACAAAACTTTCATTTATTTATATGAAATTCACTGGTCTACTTCACTTCAGCGAAAAACCTATTGACCGAACACCTTTTTGTCGAATGTTAATTGTTGAAACCGCAATCCATCAAATGTTCATTTTAGTGAATTTTTTCTTAGGGGAAAAATGGTTGGACATCTTTGGGAATTTCCCCTTTTCCCCACTGTAGTTCGATCTTGGAGTTGGTATATTTAGTGAAGGGGGTGTCGGGGGTACAACCCTCCACCTTGGTGGGTTTTAAATTTTGTGGATGTTTTGATCCTTATTAGACTGACAAGCATTTTTTTTCCCTAGGAAAAAATTCACTAAAATGAACATTTGACAGATTGTATTTGACAAAAATGTGTTTGAACAACAGGTTTTTCCCTGAAGTGATATAGATCTGCAATTCACACAAATGAGCATTCTCTCCTTTCTGCATTCTTTCTTTTCCACATGTACAAAGATGAAATAACCAAATGTGCATTTGTCCTGTTGATTTATTCCCATATATGTGGCAGCACAGTGGTGCAGCAGCTGGTGTAGTAGTCTCACAGCGAGAGGCTGTCTGCTTCCAATCTTGGCGGAGATACCTACTATGTGAAGTCTGCATGCCCTCCCTGTGTTCACAGGGGTTTTCTCTTGGTGTGCTGGTTTCCTTCCACATTCCAAAGACTTGCAGTAGGTAGATTTGACACTCTAAATTTGCCATATGTATGGTATGGAAGAGCAAACACGGCAGGGCTAGCCACTAGGCAGCATGTGAAAACTGGCTCTTGATGATTGCTACTGTTGAAGTGACACCCTATCCCCATGTACAAAAAACAGGAAAAAGGGGTTCTGGATGGATATGTGTGTGTGTGTGTGTGTGTATAAATATATATATCTATAGGTTTAATTTACATGGTCGACTGTTCAGAAAGTCGACTTTCATATGGCCGAGACCATATGATCGACTTTCGAAAAGCCAACCATGTAAACTAAACACATAAAACACAATAAACACTTACCTTAAACTGTTAGCAGGGGGCTATGCATCCCTGCACCCCCCGTAACTTAAATCTAACAACTCTGAGATCGCACTACAGTGCGGAAGAAGGAAATGTTTCTATTCCACACTGTATGGAGATAGCAGTTCCCCATGACTGGCTTTTCGAAAGTCGATCATATAGCCTTGGCCATATGAAAGTCGACTTTCTGTAAAGTCGACCATGTGAAGTGGAACCATGTATAGATATATATATATATATATATATATATATATATATATATATATGTATGTGAGTATATATATATATATATATATATATATATATATATATATATATATATATATATATATATATATATTTATATATATATATATATATATATATATATATATATATGGTTCTACCTTACATAATCGAAACCCCAGAACACCGACAACGAAATTACCGACACCACATAACCGACAGTGCAAAAACACGAAACCTCACATGCCCGACAACAAAATAACCGATGGTACACAAACACGAAACCTCATACACTGCACACACCACAATAACAACAATCAACAAACAAAACACATCCCCTGCCCAAAAACCACACACACAACACAAGCACACCAAAATCCCTACAAACCCACACTAAACCACACATACACAACTATCTACAACCCTAACCCAAACCCTAACCCTAAGGTCCGTCACTATCGATACTCAGCTAACCCCTAACCCTAACTCACTTAACCCCCTAACCCAAATACTATCACTACCGCACACTTACCTAACCCAGTCCCTAACCCTAACTCACTTAACCCACCCCTAACCCAAACACTATCACTACCACACACTTACCTAACCCGCGCCCTAACCCTAACTCACTTAACCCGCCCCTAACCCAAAGACTATCACTACCGCACACTTACCTAACCCAGTCCCTAACCCTAACTCACTTAACCCACCCCTATCTCCACAGACTGTCAATATCCACACTTACCTTACTCTCACCCTAACGTCCGTCACTACCGCATACTTACACAGCCTTTTCCCATGTCGGCATCCTCAGCATCGGTGTTTTCATCCATCGCGTCAGTCTTCTGCTTGTCGATCTTCTGGCGCTCGCGATTTGCTTGTCAGTGTTTTCCGCTGTCGATGATGTCAGGTAGACCCATATATATATATATATATATATATATATATATATATATATATATATATATATATATATATATATATATATATATATATATATATATATATATATATATATATATATATATATATATATATATATTTTTATATATACATATATATATATATATATATCTATCTATATATATATATATATATATATATAGATAGATAGATATAGAAGAGAAACTGTTGAAGTAAAGCAAAACAACCAAAAACAAAAACAGGAGGTGAAGCAGTCAGAGATAGCACCAAAACTCCAAGTCCAATAATAAGTTGAACACAGCTTTATTAAAATCCAGTAGCATTTTCACTGCTAAAATATAATTGCAGCTTCTGCAGAACAAACAAACAAAGTGAATATTAGCGCCAAATATTTAAAAGGAAATCAGAGGTGTGGCTATGACATCACTTCCTCTGATGCGCTATTTCACTTTAAATTCACAATCAGCAAAATAAAATATAGCGTTTACATAGGTTCATAGATTAGTACTAAGCTAACTGCCCTTGCGAGCCATTTTAAGCTTAGCCAATTATCCCTTGTGAGACTCAAACCCTGCACCTTGTGTTTGTAAAGCAAACACCTTAACCATTAGGCCACCCTCCCAACCATAGATTAGTACTAGGCTAACTGCCCTTGCGAGTCATTTTAAGCCTAGCCAATTACCTCTTATGAGACTCAAACCATGCACCTTGTGTTTATAAGGCAAACACCTTAACCATTAGGCCACCCTCCCAACATCAACATGACATCAGGTTATAAGCACAATGTTACAACCCTCATATTAAAAATTGAAATCTACTTTAGATTTAGATGAATTATAAAATTATAAAATTGAAAGTTATCAAGTTATATGGATATATATATATTCTAAATTACAACTAATGTAAAATAACTTTTTTTGTAACTTAAAATTCTTTCACTAAATCACACTAAAGAAATAGTGGACTTGACCAGGAACATAAACATATAAATAGGTGTTATAAAAATTATAAAAGTATGAACAAACATATTCTAAAAATACTATCTCATGTAACTTTTTAACTTTAGGATTGCTGCTATGTTACAGTTCTCTTTTAAACCTGGGTCACTGGATGCATCGAGCCTTATTTGCCATTCCAGTTCTCTAAATTCTAACATCAGTGTGAGTGGACCACCTCTGATGCTAGGTGGTATGTGGTCAATGGCCATAAAATGAAATTTATGGCCAGGATTTCTGGAAATGTGTTTTGATAAGGCACTGTCCATTTTCCCGGTTCTAATTGCGTAATCGTAACCGACTGGAAATTCCGGGAGCAGATCTACCAACACAATTACGCAATCCAGAATTACCAATCCACCCCCTTTATCAGGCTTAATGACTCGAACAGGAAGTTGGCTGAGGTGGTTCAAAGCTTGACTTTGCTCCTTAGTTATATTAAACATTGGAGAATTGTTGTTATATCTACCAGGCCTGAACAGGTATCTCAAGTCAACTTCACATGCTTTTTCAAAATTGAGTAAACTTGTGTGAAGGGGTGGGTTGAACACACTGGACAGTTTTAATCCAATGTGGGGGACATGTTTTTCATTGTTATAAAGCACATCTAGGTTGAGCCTTCTGACAAAACATTTCAAATCCATGATTGTCTCAGTTAAATTGCAGTGCCTGCTTGGAATAAATGTATTACCAAGACTCAGTAATTCAATCAAGTCAAGATCAAGCGATATTTCTGAAAAGTTATAAATTTTAAAATCACCTTTCGCATTGGATAAAATTCGTGGCGGGCCCTCTCGGGAGGCATCTTCGGGTGTGGGAGGGTTGGATGGAGAATTCCATTCCAATAAATCCGAACGACTTACACATTCTGCACACTATTCTTGTTCTGAGGATATCTCTGTGGCCCTAAAAAATGATTACTGTTCTTTCTTGATCTATTATTCTTGAAAGAATTATTCGAGTAGTTATTCCCACCATTATTAAAATTATTTTCTTTTAATCTGTTGCTACGTCTTATTCCATTGCTTGGACCTTCTCCAGTGTCTTCCCTTGTGAAGTCATCATCTGAAAATACCATCTGGTCATTGGGGGCTGGAGGGTCCACTGTAGGGTCTCTGGTAGAAGCCTCTCTTGGCTTAGAAACTTGTAGTTTGGGATAGGCTTGATTTTGTTGATATGCTGTTCTATCCCTTACCAATTTCTTGGATTTATTTTGTTTTAGTTTCAATAGTAAAGAGTCTATGCTGTTGAAAATACGATTATAGTCGTATTTATAATGTAAAAAGTCAATATCAGATTTAATGACTTCATCCAGTATATTGATTTCCGTTGTGAGTTTATTGATATTAATTTTGTAGTGTTTGATTAGTAGTTCCAACAATTGTATGCCCTGTTGCTGGAACAAATCATTCAGGTCAGTGAGAAACCCTAAATCGTTGACAAGTTCTGAAGGTGAAAAAACACTACGTAAACCCTTTGGAATGATGTTTTCATTAATACATTGTTGGAAGTAAAAAACTTCCAGTTGTAACTTTTTTACTTTCAATAATTTCAAATCCAACAATTTCAAGTTATTCATGAAAGTATCCTTGAAATCATTTGTTGCACCCATGGCGGGTCGCTCCACAGAGTCGCTTTGCGAGAAAGCAAAAGATTCTAAGTTGCTGATCCATTCAGAAATAAACAGAACTCCAATAAGCCCTGGGTCACCTGGTCTAGTACGCCCATTATCACCAATGTCGATGGGCGTGGTGTGCGGACATTGAGCGTTAGGTATAGATCCATCCCCCAATGATACAGTTGATGCAAACAGCACATTTGTGCCTGATTGAGTATTCCGTTGGGCTGGTTGACTGGGAGGCTGAGCCCTAGCTGCATTCCCATTGTCAAAGCAGTCCATTCGTGAGTGCAAAGAATCCAACCTTTGCGATAAATCCAGCAATAGTGCTTGAACATCCAGATCAGCTGGAGATGTCCTGGAACCAACTGTTCCAAAAATGTTCGGGGTGCTAGGACTGCTTGGACCCCCTGTAGCCATGAACACAAGAGAAACTGTTGAAGTAAAGCAAAACAACCAAAAACAAAAACAGGAGGCAAAGCAGTCAGAGATAGCACCAAAACTCCAAGTCCAATAATAAGTTGAACGCAGCTTTATTAAAATCCAGTAGCGTTTTCGCTGCTAAAAAAGAATTGCAGCTTCTTCAGAACAAACAAACAAAGTGAATATTAGCGCCAAATATTTAATATGAGGGTTGTAACATTGTGCTTATAACCTGATATCATGTTGATGTAAACGCTATATTTTATTTTGCTGATTGTGAATTTAAAGTGAAATAGCGCATCAGAGGAAGTGATGTCATAGCCACACCTCTGATTTCCTTTTAAATATTTGGCGCTAATATTCACTTTGTTTGTTTGTTCTGAAAAAGCTGCAATTCTTTTCTAGCAGCGAAAACGCTACTGGATTTTAATAAAGCTGCGTTCATTTTATTATTGGACTTGGAGTTTTGG
Source organism: Protopterus annectens (assembly GCF_019279795.1). NCBI lineage: Eukaryota > Metazoa > Chordata > Ceratodontiformes > Protopteridae > Protopterus > Protopterus annectens. Next base: position 144,435,425 of record NC_056729.1, read on the forward strand.
TGCTATCTCTGACTGCTTCACCTCCTGTTTTTGTTTTTGGTTGTTTTGCTTTACTTCAACAGTTTCTCTTGTGTTCATGGCTACAGGGGGTCCAAGCAGTCCTAGCACCCTGAACATTTTTGGAACAGTTGGTTCCAGGACATCTCCAGCTGATCTGGATGTTCGAGCACTATTGCTGGATTTATCGCAAAGGTTGGATTCTTTGCACTCACGAATGGACTGCTTTGACAATGGGAATGCAGCTAGGGCTCAGCCTCCCAGTCAACCAGCCCAACGGAATACTCAATCAGGCACGAATGTGCTGTTTGCATCAACTGTATCATTGGGGGATGGATCTATACCTAACGCTCAACGTCCGCACACGACGCCCATCGACATTGGTGATAATGGGCGTACTAGACCAGGCGACCCAGGGCTTATTGGAGTTCCATTTATTTCTGAATGGATCAGCAACTTAGAATCTTTTGCTTTCTCGCAAAGCGACTCTATGGAGCGACCGGCCATGGGTGCAACAAATGATTTCAAGGATACTATCATGAATAACTTGAAATTGTTGGATTTGAAATTATTGAAAGTAAAAAAGTTACAACTGGAACTTTCTTACTTCCAAAAATGTATTAATGAAAACATCATTCCAAAGGGTTTATGTAGTGTTTTTTCAACTTCAGGACTTGTTAAAGATTTAGGCTTTCTCGCTGACCTGAATGATTTGTTCCAACAACAGGGCATACAATTGTTGGAACTACTAATCAAACACTACAAAATTAATATCAATAAACTCACAATGGAAATCAATATACTGGATGATGTCATTAAATCTGATATTGACTTTTTACATTATAAATACAACTATAATTGTATTTTCAACAGCATAGACTCTTTACTATTGAAACTAAAACAAAATAAATCCAAGAAATTGGTAAGGGATAGAACAGCATATCAACAAAATCAAGCCTATCCCAAACTACAAGTTTCTAAGCCAAGCGAGGCTTCTACCAGAGACCCTACAGTGGACCCTCCAGCCCCCAATGATCAGATGGTATTTTCAGATGATGACTTCACAAGGGAAGACACTGGAGAAGGTCCAAGCAATGGAATAAGACGTAGCAACAGATTAAAAGAAAATGATTTTAATAATGGTGGGGATAACTACTCGAATAATTCTTTCAAGAATAATAGATCAAGAAAGAACAGTAATCATTTTTTAGGACCACAGCCACAGAGATATCCTCAGAACAAGAAGAGAGTGCAGAATGTGTAAGTCGTTTGGATTTATTGGAAGGGAATTTTCCATCCAACCCTCCCACACCCGAAGATGCCTCTCGAGAGGGTCTGCCACGAATTTTATCCAATGCGAAAGGTGATTTTAAAATTTATCACTTTTCTGAAGCATCGTTTGATCTTGACTTGATTGAATTACTGAGTCTTGGTAATACATTTATTCCAAGCAGGCACTGCAATTTAACTGAGACAATCATGGATTTGAAATGTTTTGTCAGAAGGCTCAACCTAGATGTGCTTTATAACATTGAAAAACATGTCCCCCACATCGGATTAAAACTGTCCAGTGTGTTCAACCCACCCCTTCACACAAGTTTACTCAATTTTGAAAAAGCATGTGAAGTTGACTTGAGATACCTGTTTAAGCCTGGTAGATATAACAACAATTCTTCCATGTTTAATATAACTAAGGAGCAAAGTCAAGCTTTGAACCACCTCAGCCAACTTCCTGTTCGAGTCATTAAGCCTGATAAAGGGGGTGGATTGGTAATTCTGGATAACTGGAAATATGTTGAAAAAATGTCCTTTGTCTTGGATTCTCCAGCGTACAGTCCATCTTCCCTTAATGAGATGAATCTGACCTAAAAAGAAATAGAGGCTACTACAGGGACCTGTTCTTAGCAGGTAAAATAGATGTCATCACGTATAATTTTATAGACATCGCATTCCCAAAAGTACCAGTTATGTTCGGGATTCCCAAGATCCATAAAGATCTTGGGAACCCCGCAATGAGAGTCTTGATCGATGATAGGTCTTCAATGACCCATCCTTCTGCTAGACTGATTGACAATATCCTTGCCAAATACATCACATTGATTCCAGTTGTATGCAAGGACTCCTGGTCTCTCTTATCTAGCATTAACAACATCGAATATGACTTAAGGAACAACTTCTTAACCATCGATGTAGTGAATCTCTACACTTCTATTCCACACCAGGAAGCCACTGAGTGGATAGGACTTCTGCTGAAAGACCTTGGAGCTCCACAGAATGATATTGATTTAGTAATGGAACTATTAGATATAATCCTAAGTTCCAACTTCTTCATTTTTAACAAAACACATTATCTTCAAAAACAAGGAATTGCTATGGGGACCCCCTGTGGCACAAGTGTGGCAAACCTCTTCATGGCTTTTTGGGAAAAGAGGTTCATATTGGATCATCCTGAATTTAAACATCACTTGACTTTTTACACAAGGTTTCTTGATGATATTTTTATATTATTTCGGGGTGACGCCGTAGAAGCAGAAACCCTAGTCAAGTATATTAATCAAACAACCTCTTTCATTAAATTTACTCATCATTTTTCCATGAATTAGATCGATTACTTGGATGTCAAACTGGTCAAAGATTCAACAAGAGGAAAGTTATGCTCCTCGATTTTTAGAAAACCAACTTATTGCAATTCACTACTGCACTTTTCCAGTTTCCACCCTTATAAACAAAAACGCTCCATCATCAAAGGACAGATGGTCAGAGCAGTGAGAATGTGCAGTACTTATACAGCTTTCCAAAAGGAATGTAATTTCTTGAGAGATCTATTTACCAACAGATTGTACCCTGTAACCCTTGTTGACATGATCATTGAAGAAGTTGACAATAAAAGATCCATTGGCTTCTACAAGCCACTTTTGGATGAAAACATGCAAATGGATGTACCCGTTTTGGCACCTGATGATGTAGAAGGTGGGAATGAAATCAAAATCTATAATAGATTAGATAAAAGAATAGTGAAGAAGTGGGACAAGAAATTTCCAACTAGCTTCATTTCTACCTTCAACATGGAATCTAAATTAATATGGTCTGCCATTTGTAAGAATTGGTACCTCATCAATAGTGACTCCTTCTTATCGAATAAGCTAGGGGCTTGCCCAAGAGTAGTCTATAGAAGAGGTACCAACATAAAGGAAATCCTACAAAGGAATCACTCTATGAATTCCTTTACTAGGTACAAGGGCTCTGCTAGCTGTGGCTCATGTAACTGGTGTGGGCTAGTAAAATCAGGTGAAACATTTACCATCAGAAATAAAAGATACACAATCTACCACAAAATCAATTGTGAGACCAGATCAGTGGTGTATGCAGCTTTTTGTGACTACTGTCCCGGATTCTATATAGGCAAAACCGACCGGAAATTCCGGGAGTGGATCTACCAACACAATTACGCAATTAGAACCGGGAAAATGGACAGTGCCTTATCAAAACACATTTCCAGAAATCCTGGCCATAAATTTCATTTTATGGCCATTGACCACATACCACCTAGCATCAGAGGTGGTCCACTCACACTGATGCTAGAATTTAGAGAACTGGAATGGCAAATAAGGCTCGATGCATTCAGTGACCCAGGTTTAAATGAGAACTTTAACATAGCAGCAATCCTAAAGTTAAAAAGTTACATGAGATAGTATTTTTAGAATATGTTTGTTCATACTTTTATAATTTTTATAACACCTATTTATATGTTTATGTTCCTGGTCAAGTCCACTATTTCTTTAGTGTGATTTAGTGAAAGAATTTTAAGTTACAAAAGAAGTTATTTTACATTAGTTGTAATTTAGAATATATATCCATATCACTTGATAACTTTCAATTTTATAATTTTATAATTCATCTAAATCTAAAGTAGATTTCAATTTTTAATATGAGGGTTGTAACATTGTGCTTATAACCTGATGTCATGTTGATGTAAACGCTATATTTTATTTTGATGATTGTGAATTTAAAGTGAAATAGCGCATCAGAGGAAGTGATATCATAGCCACACCTCTGATTTCCTTTTAAATATTTGGCACTAATATTCACTTTGTTTGTTTGTTCTGAAGAAGCTGCAATTCTTTTTTAGCAGTGAAAATGCTACTGAATTTTAATAAAGCTGCGTTCAACTTATTATTGGACTTGGAGTTTTGGTGCTATCTCTGACTGCTTCGCCTCCTGTTTTTGTTTTTAGATAGATATAGACATATAGATATATAGATTAGATATAGATATATAGATAAATGGATATATATATATATATATATATATATATATATATATATATATATATATATATATATATATATATATATATATATATACTGAGAGAGAGAGAGCGAGAGAGATGTAAAACCATGCATTGAAAACATAACTTATTGAACAGCCAGTGACCGAACACAATTTGGCAAACACCAACTAATACAAAAAGCAGTATAATATATGTTTTTGTGGGGGGGGAAACTCGCTGCTCCCCCATTACCCCTCTTATTAATATATATCAACTCCATGATGGCAATACTGTGCAGAAAGGGCAAATTCCCCATTTTCACTGTACCATGATCCTACACCGGAAAACAGCTAGTACATGCAATAAGCTGATTTTCAGCAATGGCTGCAAATTTGTACTTTCAAAAATTGCTACGTTTGACCAATTGTGATACACGCACACACACACACACACACACACACATATATATATATATATATATATATATATATATATATATATATATATATATATATATATATATATATATATATTCTTCTTCTTTCGGCTGCTCCCATTAGGGGTTGCCACAGCAGATCAACTGTTTCCATTTCTTCGTGTCCTCTGCATCTTGCTCTGTCACACCAACCACCTGCTTGTCCTCTCTCACCACATCCATATATATATATATATATATATATATATATATATATATATATATACGTGTGTGTGTGTGCTTATGTGTATTGTATTTATTTATATATGTATTTATATATATGTATGTATATGTGTGTGTGTATGTATAGATTTGCATGTGTATTTAACTAGCTATCTATCAATGTATATATTAAGTGATATTTGTCAAACACCTGTTCAAAGTAAAGCTCATGCATAACAAAAAATTGAGTGACTGTAAAAAACACAAGAGGCCAGGTACCCAAAACTGCAGAGAAACCAATGCAGCACACAAAGGTACCAAGTAGAGGTAGTCAAACACAAAGCACGAAACACAATCTGAAGTGGAAGCACCAGCAGTTTATTTAATACATCTGCAGCAAGCCAGGAAGCCAATGCTTCCGAATCAGTCCATTCATCCATTCCATTTGCTCCATAGTAGTTTTTGTTGCTCAGTCTATCTCTCCGTGTACCACATGCACAGCCGCCAGCCAGCCGTAACTCCTGTCTTGCCAAGCCATGCGAGCTTGTTGGAAATGCTCCATTAACATTATGGAGTTTAGACAAAGCTCTATTCCCCTTCGGGATGTCGGCCGTGGAGTCCCTCTGCAGTTTACCACTAGGGGGTGTCGTCACTTCCTTCTTACGCTGGTCAGTCTGTCCCAGAAAAAGGTCGGCTTCCTGGTTATAGGCTGGTGTTGGTACACTACCCGAAGCAACTTCCACATATGGCAAATTGTGTTCTGTCATGGCATTGCTCGCTGCCCCCTGTGAGCCGCCAGACATCAGTAAAATAAGTTGCATTAATTGCCCTTCCACTCTAGACAAACGCTCATTCAGTTCTACACCTTGCTGTGCTTCCCCACCTGGGAAGCTGTCTTCTACCTCTACAACCTCCATAGCACAAATAACCGTAAAAAACACAAGAGGCCAAGTACCCAAAATGACAAAGAAACCAATGAAGCACACAAAGGTACCAAGGAGGGGTAGTCAAACCCAAAGTACGAAACACAATCCGAAGTGGAAGCACCAACAGTTTATTTAGTACATTTGCAGCAAAGCCAGGAAGCCAATGCTTCCGAATCATTCCAGTCATCCATTTCATTTGCTCCATAGTCATTGTTGCTCAGTCCATCTCACCATGTATCACATGCACAGCCACCAGCCAGCCGTAACTCCTGTCCTGCCAAGCCATTGGAGCTTGTTGGAAATGCTCCATTAACATTATGGAATTTAGACAAAGCTCTATTCTCCTTCGGGATGTCGGCCCTGGATTCCCTCTCTAGTTTACCGTTAGGGGGTGTCATCACTTCCTCCCTACCCTGATCAGTCTGTCCCAGACAAAGGTCAGCTTCCTGGTTACAGGCATTGTTGGTACACTACTTGAAGCAACTTCCACATATGGCAAATTGTGTTCTGTCATGGTATTGCATGAAGCCCCCTGTGAGCCGCCAGACATCAGTAAAATAAGTTGCGTTAATTGCCCTTCCACTCTAGATAAAAAATTGAGTGAGTAGTGTGACGCCCGTGCACTGGCCCTGTAATCAAGGAGCCTCAATCCTCACCACTAGCACCAGTGAGGGGCATCCAAATTGGGAGGATAACAAGTAGATACATAGTAAAATACAATTTCTCTTAAGAGCACACAAAAGTCACAGTCAGTCTGGGACTGGTTTCTCCCTTTCTCTCCAGATTGCCAGTAAGAATCCCCACTGGCACAGCTATAGGATACAGATCTCAGCCTAGTGGTCAAGCTAAAACCTCTAGCACCCTCTCTCTCCAGCCAGTGTTTTGTATCCCTGCCCAAGTAGCTGACACGCACACACTTTGAGATATGAGTTAAATGCAAACACACAGACACTCCTGGGGAAGGGTGACACAGGTCCTTCAGCTATGCCCCCTTCTCTCCAGACTATAAGGTAGAAATCACTGCCACCAACCACTATTTATCAGCTGCTAATAAAGTCCCTTACTAAAGGGTGCCCAATTTTACTGTGCAATATTATTATCCAGTAAGTAAGTGTGACGAACAGCAAGGCTATTGGAGTGGCTTTTTACAGTAACACCAAATACATGCAAGTAATCTAGAGCTTACATTATCTCTATACAAAACAGCCACAGTTGAAGGGTTTAAAAATATTTAATATTAAATAATGGAAATACCAGACAAAGCTTATTACTTCAACACAATGATATTACAGAGTTCCGGAATCACAGGAAAATGCTTTAAAACAATACTGTAGGACAGTCTGACATAAATATAGAAAACAGCTAGACTAATCTGGCTATATTCTATCCATCTCTAAGAGAAATACTGGAGCCTATGACTGAGATAAACCACTGGGTGCTCCTCTCACTCTAAAGAAATCTGGCTAAGTACAGCCCCCCCCATGGATCTAGGCATCCACCTTCACAGGAAATTATTTGCTGTAATCCAGACTAGCTAACACAGGGAGTGCTCCCAATGCTTCTTTAAGCTTCTGGATGCCTGCTCACATGCTGGGGTCCACACTACCTTATCTGGCTTGTTTTTCCTTGTCAGGTTTGTAAGGGGCACAGTTAAGGTACTATAACTTTGGACGAACTTTCTGTAGTACCCTGGTGTCCCTAAGAATGCCCTCACCTGCTTTTTTCATAACATGTGCAGACCATCCCTGCATGGCTTCTACTTTGGCAGGTTCTGGCCTGATCTTACCACTCCCCACTCTATGTCCCAGGTAGGAGACCTATGCCATTCCCACCTGACATTTGTTGGGGTTAATGATCAACCCTGCCCTCTTAGTCTGCCCGGGACCTTCCTGACATGCTGAAGATGTTCTTGCCTGGAATAGCTGTAGATTGCAGTATCATCTAGCTAAGCAAGGTTAAATACTCCTACTCCTGCTAGGATATGATCTACCATCCCCTGGAAAGTCACTGGGGAATTTTTCATCCCAATGGGCATCTTTGTGAACTCATACAAGCCAAAAGGAGTCACAAAAGCTGACCTCTCTTTAGCACTCTAGCACTGGGAGTCAAGGGCACCTGCCACTAACCTTTGGTAAGATTAATGGTTGTAAGATACTTAACCCCACCCAGCTGCTCTAGGGCTTCATCCATCCTAGGTATCGAGTAATTATCTGACTCTGTGTGACTATTTAATTTCCTATAGTCCACACAGAACCTGGTGCTGCCATCCTTCTTTGGCACCAGCACCACTGGGGAAGCTCAGGGACTGTTGAACTCTTGAATTACCCTTAGTTCCAACATTTCCAGTATCTTCTCCCTCAGAGTCTGTTTGACTCTCTCCAGCACCCTATAAGGGGCCTGCCTAATAGGCCTTTGGGGTCCTGTATCCACCTGGTGCTGTACCAGGTGGGTGCACCCTGGTTCACCAGTGAACATGTCAACAAACTCCTGTAACACTGCTCGGATTTCTCAAACCTGGGTAGGCGATAGCTGCAGGGATATCGCTACCCCTTCCACTGAGATATCAGTCCGAGCCTCACTGAGGAGATCAGTCACCTGATCTCTCTCAGACTCCTCCTGCAATCCACTGCAAATACTCAGTACAAGGACTTCCCTATCATGGTAAGGTTTCATCATGTTAACGTGGTACAATTTGTGCCCCTGCCTCATTCCTAACAGTTCCACCATGTAGTTAACATCACTGACCTTCCTTACCACCTTGCAGTGATCCTCCAAAGCTGCTTGCAGCTTGTTGTGTCTGACAGGAATGAGAACAATTACCTGCTGCCCTATAGTATACTCTCTAGCTTGAGTATTCCTGTCATACGAGACCTTTGTCTGCTGTCGGGCTTCTGCCAGGTTTTCCTGGGCCAAGCCCATGAGTTCCCTGAACCTTGTCCTGAGGTTTAGGACATATGCCACAACAGACTCCTGGTGAGATTCACACACACCCTCCCACTCATCCTGAATTAAATCTAGAGGTCCCCCTCATCCTATGCCCATAAAACAATTCAAAGGGTGAAAAACCTCTGGATTCCTGGGGCACCTCTCTGTAAGCAAACAACGGATGGGGCAAATATCTGTCCCACTCCCTTTTAAACTCATCTGCAAATGCCCATAGCATGGACTTGAGTGTAGCATTTAACCTCTCAGCAAGACCATTAGTCTGGGGATGGTAGGGGGTGGTCTTCAGGTGCTTCACCACACAGTAGTTCGACAGACAAGTCAGCAGGTCTGACATGAAATTGGCACCTCTGTCAGTCAGTATTTCTTTTGGGAACCTACCCTGCTAAATATCTCTAACAAAGCATTTGACACCTTTTCTGCCTCAATGGACGACAAAGACACTGCCTCAGGGTATCTTGTAGAATAATCTAGTACCACTAGGATATACTTTTTCCCTGTGGAAATTGGGGTACTCAGAGGCCCCACAATATTCATAGCTGCCATCTGAAATGGCTCCTTAATCACAGGCAAAGGCATCAAAGGATCTTTCACCTTATCTCCTGCCTTGCCTACCTTTTGCCACTGTTCACAGTTCCTGCAGTACCCTGTTACATCTCTGGAAATCCCAGGCCAATAAAAGTCCTGCATAATATGTCTCTTTGCATGTTTTATGCCCATATGACCTGCAAAGGGAATATCATGGGCTATGGCTAGAAGAACCAGATGGTATGCTCTAGGCACTACCAACTGCTGTATTCTCTCACCCTATAGCCATCCCTCAGGGGTCCACTCTCTATACAGTAACCATTTGTCCCAGTATACAGATTCCCGCTTCCCTTGAGAATCAGATGCCTAACTAGCTACCTGCCTCAGGCCTTGCAATGTAGGGTCTGAGAGCTGAGCCTGTCTCAACTCTGTCTTTGTAAACCTTCCCAGCTCATCTTCCACAGGAAGTCTGGTATTCTCTGACAGTGGTGTCTCACTGTCAGCCTGGGTACTACTGCTCACCTCTGGCCTTGCAGTCACTCTGTCCAAGGGAACATCAGTACTCACAAGCAGCTGTGGCTCACCTTCAGTCACACTGCTACAGGGTAGCTCCCTCCCTGAAGTAACCACCTTACCAGTCCTGGCTGCAAGTGTGCAGTCAGTCTGGGTCTCCCCCAGGCTACCATACCCGGATGCTTGTCTCCAAGCCTGACATCATTTAACTGCAAGAGCACATGGCACTGCATTATCAAAATCATTCCCTATCAAGACATCTGCAGGGATATCCTCAAACACACCTACATGCTAATTTCCTTTTCCACCCTGCCAGTCAAGGTGAACCCTAGCCAAAGATATTTGGAATGGGGTCCCTCCTAATGTTCTGGCTGGAGTAGACTGGCCAGGCAAGTAGTGCTCCTCTGTAACCATTGCAGGCTTCACAATGGTTTTGTCAGAGGCTGTCTCTCTCTTAGCAATGGCCTCTTTGCCATTCACTACAATAGAATATAACCTCTTGTCCTTCCCACTTAGTGGCACCCTCACATTTTGTTTCCCACCTTGCCTCCATGGACATCTATATGCTACATGGCCCCACTGGTTTCATTCAAAACATTTAACCCATGGTCCTGGATGTGTACTAGTGGCTTCCCCTGCTACTGTCAGATTCTGTTGGGGCAATCTGGGCTGCCCACCATGGGTTCTTTTAGACTCATGAGCAGCACTGGGCATCCCTTTCCTGGGCAGTGATGCCCTGCTTGCCAGGTATAGATCTCACTTCTTCCCCAACTCATCTGAAGTAGCACATTGTCTATCAGCTAACCAGATTCTCATGTGCTCAGGCAAAGTGCTAAGGGCTTGTTCCCTCAATAAAAGGTCTTCCATCGCTTCAAAAAACATGTCCTGACATCCACTCACCCAACTATGAAAATAAGTTCTTAGTTCAGCAACATATTCACACATATTTTAATCTGCCTTGAGTCTATGCCCACAAAACCTTTCCTCTAAGCTTCATGTGTTAACTTAACAAATTCTAGCAAACAATTCTTCACAGCAGTATAATCAAAAAATTCACAATCAGATAGTTTAGACAGCAGAGTTACAGCTTTACCATAGAGTAAGGGGGTCAGGAACTATACCCAGAGCCTGTGGTCAACATCATACTGTTTACATATCCTCTTAGACATGAATGATACTATCAAAATTATCACCCTGTGTAAATTGTGGAAGAAATTTACTGACCTTTTGTGCTTCTGGGGTCCAGTTCCTCCATCCCCCATTGCCTCCATGGCTCTGGCGAAGAGTCAGCATCTCCCTTTTATGATGCCTCTGCCTCTCCTTCTCCTCAGTTTCTATTTCCAAATGCCTGCCTCCAACTCAAGTCTCTTTAGCTCCAGATGGATTTTTAAGTCCTCTGTAGAAAGGTTGAGCTGTCCATTCTCTGAGTGGTGTACATCACCACGGCCAGTCTGATCATCCTCCTGGTTGCTATTTTCAGATGCAGCTGTGACCAAAGCAGCAATCATGTTTGATTTAGTCAGGTTTCCATGCACTAGTCCTTTAGCCTGGCACATCTCAGCCATCTGGCTCCTTGTTAGCTTGCCATATTCCTCTGCTAACATGCTTGTTTGTTCTCCCTGACAAACTAAGCTAACAAAAGAAATAAAACAATTGTGATCTGAACTCTGAATGTTCACTGCATGGCTGGTTTAGAGTGCAAAAACACCTTCAGTGATCACTGCACACAAGCTACAGGAATTCACTATCAACACAACTACAAGCCAGTTAGTATGTGATGTGGCTAACTCACAACTATCAACCAATTAATATTTGATGTGGATATCCCTGCACTGCTAAACAATTAATATGTGACGCCCATGCACTGGTCCAGTAATCAAGGAGACTCAATCCTCACCACTAGCACCAGTAAGGGGTGTCCACATTGGGAGGATAACAAGTACACAGACAGTAAAGTACAACTTCCCTTAATAGCACACAGAGATCACAGTCAGTCTGTGGCTGGTTTCTCCCTCTCTCTCAAGATCCCCAATAAGACTCCCCACTGGCACAGCTATAGGGTATAGATCTCAGCCTTTGTGGTTAAGCAAAAACCTCCAGCACCCTCTCTGCCCAACCAGTGCTTTGTGTCCCTGTCCAAGTAGCTGACACACACACACTTTGAGATATGAGTTATATACAAGCACACAGACACTCCTGGGGAAGGCTGGCACAGGTTCTCCAGCTATGCCTCCTTCTCTCCTGACTATAAGGTAGAAATCACTGCCACCAACCACTATTTATCAAATACTAATAAAGGCCCCTACCAAAGGTTGTCCAAGGTTACTGTGCAATGTTATTATAGTAAGTGTGACAAACAGCAAGGCTATTGGAGTGGCTTTGTACAGTAACACCAAATACATGCAAGTACTCTAGAGCTTGCATTATCTGTATACAAAACATGCACAGTTGAAGGGTTTAAAATATTTAATAATTAATAATAAAAACACCAGACAATACATATTACTACAACACAATGATATTACAGAGTTCAGAAATCACAGGAAAATGCTTTAAAGCAATACTGTAGGATAGTCTGACATAAGTATGGAAAACAGCTAGACTAATCTGGCTATATTTATCTCTAAGAGAAATACTAAGTTCTAAATAACTTTACTTACATACAGAGCAAGCAAGTGCTGGTGAGTGGATGTTCTTACTAGATCCAAGACAGGATACAAAATGCTCTTCTTTCTTTCTGTACTTAAATTGATAATACACAGTACTGCTGGGTCATTTCACATTACATCATTCTTGTCACCCCGATGAGGTTTCCCAGATTGACAGAACTTAAAATTTAACATTTCTACAGCTGTCAGGAAGTCACAGTAATAAAAGACACTTTACATGTGAAACCTAGTAATTTTCTTTGTTATAAAACAATAGAAAGAAACTCTTAGCCCAGACGTCCTGTCTCCAAGCTTGAGATCAAACATAGTTATAAAATTCTTTGCTCGTTGGCTTTCAGGGTGCACTTTGGTTACATTTTTGAAGTTCAGCATATAGCACAGTTTTCTTACATTTAGTTTTCTTACATTTGTAAAAAACAAGCCTGTGGATCATATTAATATTTACAATGACATAGAATTATTTACAAAATTCTATCAAGCTAGGCTGGCATCCTACACAAGTAGTTCTAGGAATGGATATTTACCAGCAGTGGTCTGCAGAACTGGATTTTCCTCATTATATATGTGCTTCTGCCGAGCTCAGAACATGATATTCAAATTCATGACTTACAAAGAAAAAAAAAATCTGCAATACAATAAGTACAATTATTAAAAAAAAATATCTGATTTATTTGGTAAATTTAAATTCACTGTCATTTCATTAGGCCGTGATAGTTAAAATGAGTCTGACACCAAGTGTGATTGCATTCATTTCAGTTTATCAACTAAAATGCCCTAGTGCCTCCATCACTGGGGACTGGATTGGGCCTGCATATTTTCCTTTACTGCTTTGGGTTTGGTGGGTCTTGGAGACAGAAATGAGCCATTTATAGCAAAGCTTAGTTTGTTTAATTAGTTTGGATATAAACTTCATAGCTTAAACATTCTATTGCTTGCTTCTATGTAGATTATAATATAATTAAACAGTGCAGAACTTTGACAACAGTGTCATTCCACATACACGGATGTGACAAATGTGAAACTGGAGATTCAGTTGTGTTGTGAAGTTGAAAATGATAACGTTTAAAAATAAGTCAGAATGGGTTTGTTCACCAAAGTGTTTTCTGTATTCAGCACTTCATAATTTTTTATTTACATCTGTTCAAATGTATGACTGTGTTGAAAAGTTTAAGCCTTTCTAAACATCAAAAATATGCTTGTTATTTATATGCCAGGTGCATTAGACATTTTAAAATATTTAAAAATATACTAGAATTGCCAGAAAATAGAAGCAGCTATCTCCAGCTGACTTTTACAGACTAAACTTAAGAATTGCATTATTCCTTGTCAGAAAAAAGTTGTAACATGCAGGGTATATATTTCCATAATTGTGGGTTAGTGATACCTTGCCTGGAAATTAGAGCATTTCAGATTTGCAGAAACCTTGTGGTCCATTGTTTGGGGTCTTCTAGGTGGAATTACAAGTTGGGCCAAACCATAGACTTGGATTATGATTAGCTTAGTCACTAACTTGCTAATTTTTTTTCAGTATTAATATCCTCCATGATTAGTAGCTCATCTTTCATAGATGATTACTAGGTTAATGACCCCAGATAGCCTTTCTGAGCCTAGCCTTGCTTCCCAAAGTGTGAATCAAACTCTGTAACTTATGTCTGCAAGATAAACATGTTAACCATTATGTTAACCCAACCCAGCTGGATGGAAGCTAGTTAGATGAGTGTAAAAAAACTACTGCAACTTTAAGGGAATTAAGTGGGCTACAGATGCAGATAATTGTCAGGGATTTGGCTATATGGATCATGACAGATGGAATGCATGTATATTTTAAAGACCAGGACTTAATAATGGTACTGACAGTATAACAATATGTTAAGATTAATAATAATTAGCTCCTTCTCCTGTCCATGAGAAGATCCCTAATACTTATACAGATTACATCCAGACAGGATAATTTGTGAATCTTTTACATATGAACGCATCTATGTTTTAGATGTACCATGAAGTGAGAGATCCATCTCAGGGAGTGACTGCTTAATGCAAATTCCACATACAGTGCTATTCATCATTTATAATCTATGACTGTCCTGCCACCATGGTATTCTGGAGGGCACAAAACATTACACTGTGAAGTACAGGAACAATGTTTGGATGCCAAAATATAGGAAGAAAAAGTGTATTGAGTAACCCCAATTATTGAACGTTTACTATAAGTAAGATTTCATTTTAATATTTCTTCTCTTTTTTTTTAATTTCTCCAAATCATTCGGGTTTCTAATACCATAACAGGAATAGACCCCATTCCTAAGTCAAAGTGCAATTAATGTTCATAAAATTAGTATTGTTTCAATCTTTGATGTCAGCCAGAAGTGCTCTTCTCAGCACCCGCAGTGTGCCCAGTAATGACTCCTTCTGCAATTCTAATGGAGTTACAAGTATATCTAAATACGATCATAGATTATTTTTTTTATAAAAGCCATTGCCCCTACTACTACTGGGACTGTCTGGGTATCTTTCTTCCTCATTGCTCGTTTCTGCCTGCAAATCCTGATATTTTATGACTTTGTGTCTCTTTGTACACAAGACACCTTAGTCACTGAGTGTGGCAATTTCAATGATCAATGCTACTTTTGTCTTCTTTTCATGGACCACTATATCCAGTTTTCTAGCATCTATCTTTTGAACTGTTGGTAATGGATAATCCCATGTGATGTAAACTTCATCATTTTCTATGATGCTTTGTGGATCATTTTCCCAGTGTTTTTCAGCCACTTCAATACCAGAATGTTTGCAGAATCCCCAGTGCAACAATCTTGTCACATTATTATGCCTTTCAGAATAGGTCTATATCATATATTTGAAATTCCAAAATATCAAACACCATAAGTTCGAACTTGGAATTTCGAAATATGATAACATCGAACACTCAGAATAGCAAATTTTTTCCAGGGAAAAAATTTGCTGTTCCGAGAAGCATACACACAACACAAGCACACCAAAATAAATAAACCACACATATACTCTTAACATAACCCTACTTCTAACCCTACACTAAACCTTACATACATTCCTATCTATCCACTAACATTAAACAGCACCCTAACCCTAAGGTCATAACTATCACACACACACCGTACGAAATTATACAAAAACAAACTAATTAATACACACACATACAGTTAACAAAACCCAACCCTACACTAAACCATACATACATTCCTAACTATCCACTTACCATAACCTGCACCCTAACCCTAAGGTCCATACCTATCGCATATATACCCTACAAAACTATACACAAACAAACTAATTAATACACATGCATACAGTTAACAAAACCCAACCCAACACTACACTATACATACATTCCTACCTATCCACTTACCTTAACCTGCACCCTAAACCTAAGGTCCATAACTATCACACCACAGTGCAGGAAATAGCAAAGCCACGGAATGGCCCACCAAAATCTTGCCCTAGGTAATCTTGGACGCACTGATTTTTATAAATCATTTGGTGAGCATGAAGCATCCATCTTGTTTTCCTATCTGATCTATCCAATACATTTTGAGCCCAGTCAATAACTCCAAAACTGTAAGTTAGGACAGGAAGAGTAGATTGGTTTATAGCTTAGATTTTGTTCCTAGATGTCAATGCTGTTTTCAGGACTACGTCTTCTAAAGTATTGTTTACTAAGTTTTATTTGCATTTGTTCATGTTTTATTGTTGACCCTTCATCAGTTCCCAAATATTTATACACTCTCTCTTGCTCAAGATTTTTATATTACATTCTTGTCCCAAACTGATGTTTTTCTGGTGCTGCAGTTTTCCTGCTTTAAATGATGCCTTTACACATTTGTCAAGACCAGAAGGCTTTCTTATATCATCTGACAAAGTTTTGACAACTTGCTGATGTGCTTTCAGTGCCTCATCTGATAAGCCATACAGTACTAAATCATCGACAAAGAGAAGATGAGAAATCATTACACTTAATGTTGTTTTCTATGAGCCAAATTATAGCCATACCTGAAGCTGTCAAGTAGACAGCTTAATGGGTTAAGGGCAAGGCATAATAGCAGCAGTGACAGACAGCCACGCTGGAATATCCCCCTTTGAATTTTTCTTCCTGGGATAATAATTTGTCCTTTATCATGCCTTAATTGCAAAGTGGTCTGCCATTGTTTTATGGTCACTGTAATGTAGTTGATCAGTGTAGGGTGTATCTTACATATTGTTAAGCACTCTTTTTTCCATGAATGTGGGATACTATCAAATGCTTTTTTGTAGTCAATCCATTCTTCTCCTTTTTACAGGTCTCCACTATGACTTTATTTAACAACAAATGATCTTTTGTTCCATATGACTTTCTTTTATTGCCCTTTTATTCTACTGGCATAATTGAGTTTTCTTCTAATTGACTATAAACTCCGTCGGCATCAATTCCCGTGTTTAGTTTATACATTATCAGAAGGCAAGTTACTTATTTATTTATTTGCATTGTTTTACTGGGAAGGTCCACTGGGCCAAAAAGTACCCATTTTCAGTGGAGGCCCAGCGAGAAAAGCTCCACAGAGATTTATACAATACATACATTTGATTAAAAACTTGATTGGCAGATAGATGTTTTACACAGCAAACAAAAAGTTTTTAAAGTAAGAAGGTAATGCAGCTTTACAATAAATCTCTCTACTGATTGCACATATGTATTTAGGTGCAGAATAAGATTATCATCAGGGGATGGAGGTAGGAAAGGTGGGAGTCATGAGAGAGAGTTAGGGTCAGGTTACAGGTTGTGTGGAACTAGCACATGAGCATAGCCAGTGTGAAGAAAGGTGTTGTCTCAAAGATTTTTTGAAGAAAGATGAATTGCCAGTGGATCTAAAAGAGGGTGGGAGGCAGTTACTTAGCCTAGCAGTGGAAACAGAGTGGAGCATTTGACCAGCAGAGAGTTTAGGTTTTTCTACTTGCAATAGCATTAGGGTGGTATAGCATAAATAAGGAAGAAAGGGCAGGACAGCTGGAAGGATAGAATATTAGTTTGTGAGCAGTTGCTACTTGAATGTATGTAAGATGATGAGAAAGTTCTAGCCAGTTTAGTAATTGAAGAGAAGCACAGGGGTGAGATAAGTGTCATCTATTACTGATGGACTTTGCAATTTTGTTATAGCATGAGTCTAGTTTAGATTTAGGACTGGCCTGTATATTGATAAATAGAGGAGAACCATAAAGAAGAGAAAGAAGTAGGAAAGAGGAGCCGAGGGCTAGTTTTGAGGAGTAATTGAGGAATGTTTTGTGCTGGTATAGCATGCCCAGTTTCTGGTGTGCTTTTTTTGATACTGTTGTGAATATGCATGTCGAAGGTTAGGTGTTTGTCTATGGTGACATCTAGAAGTTTAGTGTGCCTGACAACCTCAGTGGTAGTGTTATCTTGGGAGAGACTAGAGAAAGAGTCTTTGTTTATAGTAATGGCCTACTTAGGGTTGAATAACATAAGTTTAGTTTTCTTAGGGTTTAAGGCAAGGTGGTTCATATTTTGGTGAAATTCAGAGCTGACTGAGTAAGTTTCAGGAGTTCAGGAGGAGAATTGGCAGTGCAGATGATAGTAGAGTCATCTGCGTATAGGATGACCATGCTTTGAGTGAGAGTGGAGTGGAAGTCATTGATGAAAATGTTGAAAAGCAGAGCCCCTAATATGGATCCTTGTGGAGCGCCAGTAATTGTGTTGAGGAAAGGAGAGAAGGAGTGTTGCCACTTAGTAGCTTGTTGCCTGTGTGTGAGGTATTTAGAAAACCAGAGTAGAGTAGAGAGAGAGATTCCTAAGTTGGATAATTTCCTGAGAAGAAAAGGGTGGAGGATAGTATCAAAGGGTTTGGAAAGGTTGAGGAATAGAGAGGAGATAAGTTTCCCAGCATCTTGAGCCTGATTGACAGAGTCACAGAAGGATATAAGAACTGTAGTGGTGGTATGACCAGGTCTAAAACCATGCTGGGTTGTTGACAGCAGGTTATTGTAAGTATATAGTTAAGGAATTGGCTGTGAATACATTTTTTGAGGATCTTTGAGACAGGGGAGAATATGGCGATGGGTCAGAAATTGGAGATGTCTGTATTATGTTCACCTTTGTACAGTGGGAGGATAAATGTTTTTCTTCCAAATGGTGGGAATGTAAGACTCTTAAATGGACCTGTTAAGAAGTATGCTAACAGGGTAGGCAATGGAGTGTGTGGCCCTTGGCAGGAATTCTGGGGGTAGGTTGTCAGGGGGCATCAGTGCATAGTTTTAATTTCAGAAGTAATTTATTTACTGTGGCAATAGGGATAGGTGCTAGAGAAAAGTTGGGGGAGAAGGAATTTGTAGTTGGATGGTAAGATGAGTTAGGTTGATTTTAAGGGAAGTTGGAGATTGGCTATGATGTTTATAAAATATGTGTTGAAGAGTGTGGCTATTTCAACACGTTTTCTTTTCTAGATTTTGACAGGTGTTATTGTTTGACCCTGGGTGTAGTAGGCTGTTTATTGAGCTCCAGAAATGTTTAGGATTTGGTTTGTGTTGGTTTTGTAAAGTATTGTAGTATTTTTTTATCCATAATAACTAGGCCCTTTACTTGTTTGCAAAGGAGTTTGCAGGCTATAAGGTCAGTGTATTTTTGTGCTTTTGCCTTGACTCTGGATGCCATGTTCTGTCTGGTTGTTCTAGTGAGCCATGGTGCATGACTAGATTTTACAAATTTTATCTGGGGAGGTGTGAGGCTATTTAAGATGTTAAGGAATGTAGAGTTGAAAAACTCTACTGCATTGTCTAGGGTTCATAGTTTCATAGGTAGGTACTAGGCTATCGGCCCAAGGGCCTATGTAAGCCTAGCCAACAAAGTTCCCTGGCTTACACCACCCAAGAAAGTTATTTTCCTGTGCCACTGTCGAGCAGAGACACAGAAGTGATCCCCGAGGTGTATTTCCTATTTTCCATCCACTCATCAAATTTTTATTGAAGAGTGCTAATGAAGAACTTTGCTTGACATAGATGGGTAGCCTGTTCCAGAATATGGGAAGTCTCTGGGACAGGAATCTATCCCTCCAGAATGTCCTGTTCATTGTGGTGACAAGGTTTAGGTCCCCAGAGTGTGTAGCTTGGAGGGATTGGGATTTCTTTAGGTGTAGCATGTCCAACAGCTCTGGGTTTGACATAGCTTTATATGTTAGGCAGAGATCACCTCGGAGTAGGCGATATGCTACGAAGTAAAGCTGGAGTTTTTTGAGATGGTCAGTGTAGGGCATTTGTTTGAGGCCAGTAATCCACTTTGTGAGGTACTTCTGTGCCCTTTCCAGCTGCTGCAGATGTCTTGTGAGGTACATTCCAAAAGGGACATTGTACTCTATAATGGGTCTAATGAGTGTCGAGTAGAGGGGAACAATGACCTCTTTTTTTCCTGGTTGAGAACTCTTTTATGATGAGGTGTGCCACATAGAAGGACTTCTTGACTACTGTGGTAATGTGACTATCATTGGAGAGACTACTGTCCACCTGGGTCCCAAGGTCTCTTATCACACATTCGGTGTTAAGTAGATTGCTGCCTATGTGGCAGTTCATGGGTACAGAGTTTTTACCAAAGGGGATGACACTGCACTTTTTGGCATTGAGCTTGAGGCCATGGCTCTGACACCAGGCATCTGTCTCAGCGAGGCCCTTCTGTAGGATGTCCACATCATTTGGGGACTTGACTATGGCTCCTAGTTTGCAGTCCTAGGCCAGAGGCCTTTTGTGTTTGCCTGTACTTCAGAGAAGTAGATACCAAACAGGAGAGGTCCCAGGACTGAACCCTGTGGTACCCCACTTGTCACTGGTTTGAGGTCAGATTTGGCGTCTGCAACTTTCACAGTGTGGGTTCTGTCAGTGAGCCAGTTGGCAACCCATCTTGTGATGTAAGGATTTATACCTAGTTTAGTAAGTTTAGCTATAATTCCAGAATGGGGGATGGTGTCGAAAGTCTTGGCAAGGTCAAAATAGGCTGTGTGAACCACCTTACCCTCATCTACAGCTTTGGTGACTGCCTCAAAGAAGGTGCAAGACTATTTAAGACATTAAGGTATGTAGAGTTGAAAAACTCTACTGCGTTGTCTAGGAGAAATATTTTTAAGGGTTCCCAGTTTATACTGTTTAAAGAATTGTTAAAGGCTGTAGGCAAAAATGAGATAAGTTGCTAGTTTTACGGTTGTGATGTATGTTTAATGCTACTGAGGTTTTACATATTATAAAGGCAGGTAAGTGGTCACTGATACTGTTTGGGAGAGTTCCTGCAGTAGGACAATAACACAGAGGTTTTTGTTTTCATAAATTTTTAGGAAGGTTATTAAGATTTCTGCTGTAGAGAAGTTAGGTATGGAAGAGTTGTTTGAGACTATATTAAAGGTGGTGGGGTAGATCAATGCCACCCCACCACCTTTTTTTGGACCCTATCTGAGCACAACCATGCAAAGCCTGGGGGAAGGAATTCTGAACTTTTGATGTATGGTTTTAGCCATGTCTCTGTGGTGGCAATAATGTCTGGTCTGTTATGTGTCACCCAGGCATGGAAGACAGGGATTTTATTTCAAATACTTTGCAGGTTAATTGTAGTTAGTAAAATAATAAAAAATGACTGGCTAAAAACACAAATTGACTTTCTTGCATAAAGATCCAACTGGTAAGTGCTTTCATTCCTTTCATGGAACTTCTTCAGACGAAACTGAATTTGTGTTTTTAGCCATTCATTTTTTTATTATTTTGCCTTTTTATGGCCATTTTCATTTGTTTGTTCGGAAGTTTCATGATGTATTAATTGTAGTTATGTTTAAAGATGTATAGGGATTATGTAAGTTAGGAGATGAGGATAGGGGACCTAGATTTGGATGGATATCTGCACATAAGGTTAGTTTGGAGTATTTAGGTAGGACAGTAGTGTTTTTTGTTTCTTTTTTATGTGGTTGCAAAAGTAGGTGGTATGGTTTATATTAACTGTATCATTTAGGGGCATCATTTTAGCTTAAAGCCGATAGTGATGTCAGTTATGTATAGGTTAGCTCATATGTTAGAGAAGGTACAGAGAGTTAGCCTTTGAGTGGAGGTTGTGGATGTGGGTTTGTGATAGACAATGTTAATGTGTAGTGGGGTTAGCTGAAGTTGGAGGGTTAAGGGTAACAGGAGGCTAAGGAGTATCTGTTTATATATAAGTGGCATTTGTTATGGTGGGTTATAGTGGGGTGGAGTTTAAGTTTAGTCAAAGTGGAGTTAGAAGATGTATATGTAGTAGGGAGGGTGGAGAATGAAAGGTTTTGTGTAATTGATAGAATGAGGATGAGCACGCAGGTAGATCAGATACAATGCAGGTGTAAGGGTTGGTCTGTGACTGGATGGGAGTTAATAAGCCATGGAGTAAAGGATGGATAAATGTAATTAAAGTGGGGGTGGGTGGGAATTGGGGGTAGGATAGGGGAGCAGAGTGAGCCCAAGCACAGAGAGGGTGAATGGAGTGGGCAGGCCCATGTCAAGCAGAAATGGTCTGAGAAACAATCAGTGAGACAGATAAGTATAGTGTAGTGTATTTAAACAAGAATAGTACTGTTATTTGTCTATAATTTTTAGGGTAGCTTGCAGGTTCACTCTTAAGCAGGAGCATTGTTTCTCCTGTTGTTAGCCAGGTTGGTGTCTGTTCCGAGTTTGATTATAAATAGTTCTTACTCATGGCCTAATCTACGTGCAAAGATGCTAATACTTTTAGCCAAAAGTTAGGTACTGCATCTGGGCCTGGGGTTTTCCAGTCAGAGGCTTTTCTTAAATTTATTTCAATCTCTCTGGCTTTTACTTCATCCCATTTCATATCCTGTACCTTTAAACATCTTATTCTTTTTTTTTTTTACTTTTTCTATCCATTTAGCATCTTTGTTATGTTCCACAGGATATTCATATATACTTCTCCAAAATGTATCTATTTCTTCTTTTTTTGGTGGTCTTTCAATTCCTTTTACCTTGTTTCCCAATTTTCTATAAAACTTTTTTGCGTCATCAATACATTGCTTATTTTGTACTTTTCCTTTATATTTTTCTGCATATCTTCTATTTCTTCCTATTAGATTGTTTTAATGTTGCATAAATATTGAGCAAATTATTTTAAACATTATTGCGATACATTGAGGGGCAGAAATTCAGAATCTGAATAGGCTGTGCATACAGGAGTTCTATAAATGACTGTAAATAGGTCAAGGTGGACAGGGATTCCTGATATTCTACAGAGAAGAAAGCAACGCAGTGTTTAAGCTATAAAGTTTATTATCGTACTTATTTCTCTTTTTGACTATGTTAGTCCTACTAGGCAGGGCCTGTTTAAGGGTAGATTGCATGTAGTATCACACTAAGTAGGATAAATGGTCTAGCCACCTAGAAAATGCCCCTACCTTCATAAGTGTCATTATATATTTTATATCCATCTGAGCCTTCTCAAGTTCAGGCAGATGGGACCTCAAATTAACATCTCATCTAAAAGAAAGCGTCTCAGGTATACAGCTCTCTTTTATACTACAGTACAGTGTGCCAGCACTGGAATATGAATACAAGTAGGTGGTGTGGGGACAGAATCCATATTCTTCTTTTCATCCTGGCATTCAAGGGAAGAATGTTGTCATGTGAGCCATTGACAGTGGAACAAAAGAAAATTTGTTCAAAATTCCTTTGCATTCAATGTGTACTAGATATTCTTGATTCTTAATTGGTTTAGCAATGCAGAATGGATGGGGTGGCAAGAACATGAACATGGCCAAGTCTCCACATTTTGGTAGACAGGCCCATACCAACCCACATAAGCTGTTTATGTTTAGAGAAAAATGATTCTATAAATCCATGTTGATTTAGAATCTAGGTGCCCAGTCAACCCAGGTGAGCCCAATTGCTCTAGAGTATATGACACTGAGTTTCAGCTTATTATCATATCTGTGAACCCCTATATGGAGGTGCTGACTGTGCATGTAGGCTACATATACAGGTTACTGTACATGAAATACTTACAGAGTATTATTAATGTATCACCACTTTGTATTATACTTGTTGCTTATTGAGGTCATAGAAATATGACATGTTTTGTTATGATCTTGATATAAACACTTCACTTAATGTTTTAATGGCAAACATAGCTGTATCCACTTGCAGGCAAATACATACAATTAAACTTAATTTCACTAAATAATTAGAACTTTGTCATTGTTTTCAAGTGTCCCAGAGTTACTTAGTAGTGTCTGCTCACTGAAAATGTTACCCTGCCTAGTGTCATCAGATAGCTTGCCATTTTGATTCTTATTATCTCATTTTCTAGTTAATTGCACATAATATACTTGCATTGGTTATAAGTCTGATTGTCACGAAGAACAGAAAATAATTAAAAGGCATCATTATTTCTTATCAAGGTAAAGATTAACTGAATCTTCTACACCAAAAAAGGCATAAATCAGAGCTGAGATTTATTTTGTCTGTCTGATGGATTTCTTAGTTATTCAGCCCATGCCTATTAAATTTACACATATATTTGTCTTTTTTTTCTAGTGAATTCATGATGCATGGATGTCCTAGCACTGCAGCTTATCCCAGTTTGCTTAGCATCAGACAGTAGTTTCAACAAATGTTCTTCAGAAAAAAGTAATGTTCATTGACCTACTAAAACATCACCAGTGATGTCATGGTCTTGAGAAAACCATATTGGGCAACTTGGCAATACATATTGGGCACTATGGCAACCCTTCACTGATATACTTCTATGGGCTTTGGGTCACACCAATAATTTATTTATAGGACTAATGAAACAGCTCTAACAATTCTCTGACAGTGAACATGACTTTTATAATAGGAACAATGTTTTACAAGCTCATAACATTGCCCGTGATGTTTTATTCTGCATAATAGTAATATCAAGGTGTATAGGTGTAGAGATGCATTTTGTATGAATGTTGTCGCTATGTTTATTTTAGATAATGTACAGGTAACACTGATAAAGGTTTAAGGTTTATATTTTAAAACTGTCCCCAGAGCAATCACTTTTATCTGACACTGGCTTCTGATTTATTCTAAGATGATAAGAAGCATTTTTGGATTATGCCATTTATTGTTAAGAAGTCCTCTACCACTTATAGGATATCATCCTTTGTCCCCATTTGGACATACAAGACCACTCCGTTTTAACAATTCATCAAACAGCTCAAAGTGGTCACACTTTCATCAAAGACATAGATCTTTAGCATATAGCTCCAGGGAATTCAAATTTCAGAACATTGTAGTATTGAGAAAGTGGTTGCAGCAAACCTTAAATATATTACCTTTTAGCATTTCTAACCATGCAAACCCAGATTGGCAAAGTTATTTACAACTTTATCCTAATAACCTTGTAAAATATATATCTTTGCAGTAGTCTGGAATACAAAAACTATGCAGGACTTTTTAAATTAATAATATGTTTTCGAAACTGTTCAGTTTTTTAAAATATCTAGGCTCGTTTTGTTTGAATACATATATTTTATCCTTCCTTCTACTTCATCTTACCAACTGCCATTTTTTTCTTTATCAAGTACCTCACTTACAACAGCTTCATACAACTGCTATTACTACCACTATGAATAATAATAATAATAATAATAATAATAATAATAATAATAATTTAATTATTGTTATTATACAGTTTCATAAAAGAAAACGTGTACCTGTCATATCTCCAGAAGTTACGGTTGAACATGGACTGCAAAAATATCCCTCAGACACCTAATTTCTAATCTCAAGTTAGGTCTAGCTTCTCACAACCTAAGAAGCTAAGTATCTGCTGTTTTCTAGATGATACAATTGATACTTTGAACTAACTTAAATACAGTGCGCCTTATTCAGTCTCCAGTTTTGGTCAAGCAGCTTAGATGCTTGTAGCTGAGTGGTGGTACATTCAGAGTCCCATGCTCGTTTCCTTTTCACCATTAAATTAGATTGATGATTATCGCTGTTCTATTTCAGAATCAATTTATCTCATATAATATTTTGTACTTAACTACAGGAATGTTATACAAGCTTCCACGTGCTAATTTGTAAATGTGGACATAAGTAGAGTTTTTTCACTTTTCCCTTTCATTGTACCACTTCAGTAAAAGTATAACCTGATTACTTTAGCAAGACAACAGAAGACCTTGAGACAGAAGTAAAATCAAGAAACTGAGCTTATACATAGATGTAATTTCTCATAATATTGTATTTAACCATAACAATTTATTTTTTCATGTTTTCTTTTAATTTATAAAATGCTATAGTTTATTACTTTGTAATCATTCTTCAGAAACATTGGAAGATATATCAGTCTGCCTGCCCTCCTATATCTTTAAATACATAGATATTCTAACCAGAAAGCTATAATATAATTTAGTCTTTAACTGAGCATCAAGCTCTTATTTAATATAGAGTTGGATTCTTCTCCAATGTCCTTTTGTGAACAATTTTTTTCCACATTGTGACAATCCATCCTTGACTGCTGTGTCAGTCCAGAGTCTCATATATACAGAATTACTTTGCTTATGTGTCATCAAGTAACCTTTCCATGAAGGTTCAACCAGGTAAACATACAACTTGAAGATACATTTTCCTTACATAATTTATTGCAAGGGCAGAAGTGTACCCTGCATCACCAGGTTAGACACCTCTCCTTCCAAACCTCCTTATTGATATGTACTACTCCACAGGTAAAAAACAACGAGGAAACAAAATGCTGATAAAAGACAGAGAGGCAGAAATCACTGCTGGCACACAATAGCAATCACACTAGCAGAGATTTCCTATGGAAAACAGGAAGAGTGGAATTCATTTTGGGGGGTTTGCTTTCAACCATGTGTGATCATAGTGACTTTATCCTCCATAGGCAGCAATAAATGTGTATCTCTTCTGCTCATTGCCCACCCTACTTGTAGAGAATAAAAACATAAGGTTTCAATTGGCTGAGTGCAACTTCATGATCTGAAGTCTATAATGGCTGTTTTCTTTCATAGGAAGTCACTGGGAGTGTGTTCTGGCAAGGATGTTGTATGGAAAGAACAATGATCTATCCCATTGGCTTTGGTGTAAAGTCAATGTGTTGACAATGTTTGGCAACATCCTGAATTGAACTCCTTGATTGATGCATTCATAGGAAGTCACTGCTGGTGTGATTTCTATGTAGTTCTTATACTGACTTCCTTTTTTTCAGGGTTCTTTTTGTCTGTAATTACGCAACAGTGAAAATTATACATTTGTGAGCAGGAAATAGTGGGGAGGTCCTCCACATGCAGGGGAGAAGATTGCTGGCCTACTGCAAGTTCTGATTTAAAAACAAATGTGACATCAAGTTTAGGGTTGAATGATTGTTTACATCTGAATAATTACAGAAAAATAGATAAGTGAAGCCTCTATCACAACATGAGCATTTTGTTGAATGTAAGAAGGTACTAGCAATCTTCTATCAAAAGTCACCCTGAAGAATAACTAATTATAATCTACAGGGGCAGGCAGCATCATAACACTTAAATATCCTAAACAATTTACAGTGCAGTCTGCATATAACATAGGGATTGTTTCTTCATGTGCTGACACTGTCTATAATACCTCACTAGGAAAATCAAGTCTACCATATCCACAATCTATTTCTGGTACAGCTATAAGAATTTAAATAATCAAAACCTATGGAAATATGATGCTTACAACTTACCTGACTCTCATCTTATATTTATTCCATTATACCTCATTAAATACACATCTACCCACTTCTCACAGAATGTGCCTTGGATTTTTTTTTTTTTTTTGAAAAACGGTAATCCCAGAAGGTTGAAATGGACATTACATGCATATGAGAACTAAGCAGGTGTACCCAGTAGCTTAAATGAAATCAATGGTCAACTGCTATCTCTTGTATTAGATGGGAAAAACCCTGGACTATGGATTATGTGACCCTAGATCACACAGCAGCTTAGGTACCAGAAGGAGGTGGCATGGAGGGGTGGGACTCAGTCCACATCTCCCATCATACATGAAGG